>NW_024424453.1:4443139-4444478 GCF_017311325.1 Ursus maritimus | reverse complement strand
TGTATCTCTAACTATAGTCTTTAGTTTAAAATCCAATCTGTCTGATATGAGAATTGCCACTCCAGCTTTCTTTTGAGTTCCATTGGCACGAAAGATGGTATTCTATACCTTTACTTTCAGTCTGGATGTATCTTTAGGTTCAAAATGAGTCTCTTGTAGACAGCAAATGGATGGGTCATGTCTTTTTATCCAATCTGCAGCCCTGTGGCATTATGGGAGCATTTAGGCCATTTACATTGAGACTGATTATGAGAGATATAATTTAGTTTAAAATCCAATCTGTCTGATATGAGAATTGCCACTCCAGCTTTCTTTTGAGTTCCATTGGCACGAAAGATGGTATTCTATACCTTTACTTTCAGTCTGGATGTATCTTTAGGTTCAAAATGAGTCTCTTGTAGACAGCAAATGGATGGGTCATGTCTTTTTATCCAATCTGCAGCCCTGTGGCATTATGGGAGCATTTAGGCCATTTACATTGAGACTGATTATGAGAGATATAATTTTAACAATGCCATGTTGCCAGTAAAGTCTTTGTTTCTATAGATTGTGACTATATCTATGAGGTCCAACTTGTCGGTATTGCATGCAAAGCTCTTGTTTCTATGTTGGTTTCTGCTTGGGTGATCTATCTATTGCTGATAGGTGGAGTGTTGAAGTCCCCTACTAACATATTTTATCTATATGTCTCTTTATTCTGGTTAAAGGTTGGCTTGCTGTATCTTGCTGCTCCCCTGTTTGGTGCATATATATTTATAATTGTCATATCCACTTATTTGGATACATCCTTTAAGAATAATATGATTGCCCTTCTGTATCTCTAACTATAGTCTTTAGTTTAAAATCAATCTGTCTGATATGAGAATTGCCGCTCCAGCTTTTCTTTTGAGTTCCATTGTGCACGAAAGATGGTATTCTATACCTTTACTTTCGTACGGTTATCTTTTAGGGTTCAAATGAGTCTCTTGTAGACAGCATAATGGATGTGGATAGTGCCTTATTTATATACTCTGCAGCCCTGTGGCATTTAGAACATTTGCCGATTTACATTTGTTAGACTGATTATGAGGTATAATTTTAACAATGCCATGTTGCCAGTAAAGTCTTTGTTTCTATAGATTGTGACTTCTGTTCTGTACATCACTCTTGGGGCCTTTTACTTTTATAGAACCCCCATAATATCTCTCCTGTAGGGCTGGTTTCATGGTTTAGAAATTGGTCAGTGACTGGAGATTCTGGAAGATCTTTATTTCTCCATCAATTCTGAATGACAGCCTTGTTGGATAAAGGATCCTTGGCTGACATGTTTTTCTCTGAAAGGCTTTTAAAAATGCCCCCA
>NW_024424453.1:4399085-4443114 GCF_017311325.1 Ursus maritimus | reverse complement strand
CCCCCCCCCAACACTTTCTTTCATTCCAGGTCTGTGTAGACAGGACTGACGTAATTCTGATACCTTTGCCTTGGTACGTGAGAAAGTTCTTTGCCCTGGCTGCTTTCAATACTATATCCTTGGATATAATATTTGCGAAATGCACTATGACGTGACGTGGTGTAGGTTTTTCGTGGTTGAGCTTGGGAGGGGTCCTCTCTGCCTCTTGGACATGAATGCTTGTTTCCTTTGCTAGGTTAGGAAAGTTTTCAGCTACAATTTGTTCAACCATCTCTTCTAGACCTCTGTTTTCTCCACCCCTTCGGGGATGCCAGTGATTCTGACAATGGAACGTTTCATTGAGTCAGTATTCTCCCATAACCTACATTCTTGAGATTGGATTTTTTTGAGCCAAGTTTCTAGTTTAGCCTTCTCTTCTACTAACCCATCCTCCAATTCACTGATTCATTCTTCTGCCTCATTCACCCTGGCCATCAGAGCATCTAGTTTTGACTGCATTTGATTCATAGAATTTTTAATTTCTGCCAGATTCGCTCTCATTTCCGCCCCTACAGATTCTATATTCTCACTAATATTTTCGTTAATATTTGTTTTCAAGTCTACACATCATCTTGACCATTGTTACTCTGAACTCCATTTCTGACAATTTGGCTTTATCCATATCCATTAGTTCTGTGACAGAGGCCACAGACTCATTGTCTTTTCTTTGCTGGGGGCGGGGGGTGATTTCTCCTTCTCGTCATTCTGATGAGGAGAGATGGAGGGGTTGTTCAGAGCCCAAATTATTGACCAGGACCCAGGCAGTGTGCACTTGCTTTATAGGGACCTTAGGCATGTGGGCTTCTTGATTTTTCAGCCTGCCTTCTGGGGGAGGGGCCTGCCGTGCCATACTCAGGCAACCCTGTTTGGGTAGAGTCTCCTTGTCCCCTGCGAGGGGGGATGGGGATGGGCACACTGCGAGCCGGTTTTTCCAGGCTTTTGTTCTCTGGCGGCTTTCCCTGGTGGTTTGCTGTGACTCCTCTGAGAGTCAGAGCAGCAGTAGCCAAATCCCAGCCTCTGTCTCAGAACAGAGGGATTGCGGACCATTCTCCACTGGGCCCCTCTGGCCACTTTAACTCTGTTTCTGTTGGTGCTGCTCAACCCTGCAGCGTCCGGGGATGTGCGCCCCACACCCGGCGTCCCAGCCCTCACTTCCAGGGCCAGCGCGTCTCTGTCCTTTGTGTTTCTAACACGGCCAGCCGCCAGCACGCCCTGTGCGCGCTCCCCTCCAGAGCTCCGTTTCAGTGTGGTTCGCGTGCACTCCGGAGCTCTGGGGCTCAGACTGGTGGCGCGCGCTCCCGGCTCAGGGTCTCAGTCTGCTGTTTCGTGGGTACCGACCGCGAGCCCCGCCCGCTCTCTCCCGTGCAAGTGGCTACCGCTTCCCGGCACCCGAATGCGGCGGCTCCCTCCCCCTTCATTTATCTTCCGATATCTGTGCGGGTTTCACGGCTCCCCGCTTCGTACCTCAATACTCAGCGCTGGAGATGTTCGTTTGTGGAGATCAAGATGTATCTTCCTGTGTCTCAGGCTGATTCCGTGGATGATCAGGCTGGTCTGGTACCTATCCAACTTGACTCGGGACCGGCTGAAAAAGGCGACCCCTACTCCTCCGCCATCTTAAGTCCTCCTCAGGTACTAACTCTTTTAAATATTTGGTACAATTCACCTGTGAAGCTGTCTGGTCCTGTACTTTTGTTTGTTGGGAATTTTTTTGATTATTGATTCAATTTCGTTGCTAGTAATTGGTCTATTCAAAATTTCTATTTCTTCCTGATTCAGTTTTGAAAGGTTATATGTTTCTAGGAATTAATCCATTTTTTTCTAGATTGTGCAAGTTGTTGCCTTTTAATTTTTCATAATATTCTCTTATAATCTTTTATATTTCTATGAGGTCAGTTGTTATTTCTCCTTTTTTTAAGAGATTTTATTTATTTAAATTTGTGATAGAGATAGAGTGAGAGAGAGAACACAAGTACAAACAGATGTGAGGGGCAGAGGAGAGGGAGAAGCAGGCTCTCTGCTGAGCAGGGAGCCTGATGCAGGGCTTGCTTGATTCCAGGACCCTAAAACCATGACCTGAGCAGAAGGCAGGCACTTAACTTACTGAGCCACCCAGGGACCCCCCCTCTTTCTTTTCTGACTTTATTTTTGTGTGTGTGTCCTCTCTCTCTCTCTGTCTCTGTCTTTGTTTAGTCTGGCTGAGGTTTATCAATTTTGTTGATCTTTTCCAAGAACCAGCTCCTGGTTTTATTGATATGGTCTATTGCCTTTTTTTGTTTTTTATTTAATTTATTTCTGCTCTATTCTCTATTATTTTCTTCCATCTACTGGCTTTGGGCTTTGTTTGCTTTTCTTTTTCTAGCTTCTTTAAGTATCAGGTTAGGTTGTTTATTTGAGATTTTTCTTGCTTCTTGGGGTAAGGCTGTATTGCTATAAACTTCCCTCTTAAAACAGCTTTTGTTGCATCTGAAAGATTTTGGGCCATTGTGTTTTCTTTTAATTTTTGTCCATGTATTTTTTGATTTCCTGTTTGATTTCTTTGTTGACCCATTCATTATTTAGTAGTATGTTATTTAACCTCCATGTACTTGTGTTGTTTTCAGGTTTTTTCCTTGTGATTGATTTCTAGTTTTATACCAGTGGTTGGAAAAGATGCATGATATAATTTCAATCTTTTTTGAATTTATTGAGATTTGTTTTGTGGCCTAACATGTGATCTACATGAACGCTTGAAAAGAATGTGTTTTCTGTTATTTTTGGATGAAATGTTTTGAATATATTTGTTAGATCCATCTGGTCCAAAGTGTCATTCATTTTTTCCTTGTTGATTTTCTGTCTAGAAGATCTATCCATGATGTAAGTGGAGAGTTAAAATCCCCTACTATTATTGTATTATTATCAATTTCTTTCTTTATGTCTGATAACAGTTGTTTTTTTGAATTCGAGTGCCCCCGTGTTGGGTGCACAAATATTTACAGTTATTATAACTTCTTGTTAATTGGTCCCTTTATGATTATAAAATATCCTTGTTTGTCTCTTTTTATAGTCCTTGTTTTAAAGTCTATTTTGTTTGATGTAAATATTGCTATCACAGCTATCTTTTCACTTCTATTTGCATGATAAATCCCTTCACTTTCAACTTGCATGTGTCTTTAGAACAGACATGGGTTTATTGTAAGCAGCATATAGGTGGGTCTTGCTTTTTATCCATTCATTCACCCTATGTCTTTTGATTATAGCATTTAGTACATTTATATTCAAAGTGATTATTGATAGGTATGTACTTATTGCCATGTTGTTACTTGTTTTATGGTTGTTTTTGTATTTCTTCTCTGTTCCTTTCTTTTCTTGTTCTCTTCCCTTGTGGTTTGATGACTTTCTTTAGTGATATGCTTGGATTCCTTTCTCCTTAATTTTTGCATATCTGTTACATGGTTTTGCTTTGTAGTTGCCATTAGATTTATATGTAACATCTCATGCATATAGCTGTCTATATTAAGTTGCTGGTTGCTTAAGTTTGAATCCATTCTAAAAAACACTAACCTTTTACTCCTTTTTGTATAAATGATGTCATACTTTCCATCCTTTTATTTTGGGAATTCCCAACTGATTTTTATAGATGTAGTCAATTTTTACTGCTTTTGTGCTTTAACCTCTGTACTGGTTTTGTAAGTGATTCATATACAACTTTTATTATGTTCGTATGTATCTGTGCATTTTTTTTTTCCGTTCCTAATTACCTTACTCCTTATTGTAGCCTTTTCTTTTCACTCAAAGAATTCTTGTAAGCTGGTTTAGTTGTGATGAAATCTTTTAACTTTTGTTTGACTGGAAAACTCTCTCTCTCCTTCTGTCTGAATAATAGCCTTGCTGGATAGAATATTCTTGGTTGCAAGTTCTCCTTCTGGGATCCCTATAAAGCAAATGTTACTATGCTTGATGATGTCACTGAGTTCTCTTAACTTATTTTCATTTTTTATTCTTTTTCTTCCTTTTTTTCTCCAGCTCATCTTGGTTGCTTTCAATTACTTTGTCTCCCAGCCCATGGATTTGTTCTTCTAGTCTATTTTTAATTTCAGTTATTCAATTCTTCATCTCTGATTGGTTGTTTTAAAATTTTTCTCTCTTTGTTGAATGTCTCCTTGATATCCTCCACTCTTTTCTCAAGTCCAGCAAGTATCTTTATGACCATTACTTTGAATTCTCTATCAGGCATATTGCTTATTTGTTTCATTTAGCTGTTTTGCTGTCATATTATTGTTCTTTCATTTAGGAAATATTCCTCTCTCTCTTCATTTTGTCTGTCTCTCTGTGTCTGTTTCTATGTGTTAGGAAAGTCAACTATCTCTCCTGCTCTTGAAAGTGGTGACCTTAGGAGGAAGAGGTCCTGTGGTGTCCTGTAGTATAATGTCTCCTATTCACCAGAACCAGGCACTCCAGGGGTATCTCCTATGTGTATTGTGTGTGCTCTACTGTTGTGGTTGAGTTGCATTTGCCTTCAGTCCAGTGAGCTACAATGGCCCTCTTTGCCTGTTGTGGACAGGGTTTAGTCTCTGTGTTGTTAAGGGGTCAGTCTGGGGCCACCTTGGGCTTATAGTTGGGTCCGATGTCCTCAGCCCATTTGCCAGGACTGTGGTGACTCTCTTTGTGCTGTCCCCTGAGTGGCTTTCCTTGGTAGGTATGGCCTGCAGTCAGATCAGATGTCTGCCTCCAGTCTGTCTGTTGGAGTTGCAGTGACCCCAATCTGCAGGGTTCTCTACTTGTGTTGCCCCTTTTGAGGTTTTTCTTGATGGGTAGGGCTGTCAGTCAGATCAGATGTCTGCCCCCAGCCCACGGCTCAGGTTGCAGTAGAACTGGTATGTATGGTTATCTTTGCTGCTCCCCAGGGCAAAAGTCACTTTGGAGTGGTGCCAGCCACTTTTGGGGTGCTTGTAGAATGTGACACATCAGGAGATGATTTGGAGGCAGTCCTGGTGAGTGGGGAGGGTTGGATGGGGCAGTCCATAGGAAAATGTGTTGGTGGGGTGTGCAGTAGACACTTTTCAAACTGCTGCTTCTATCCTGTATCTCCAAGAGGTTGTTTGTTATGCTGGCCCTTTAAGGGTAGGGACTCAGTTTCCTACACCTTCTGGCTGTCTGAGAGAGCTAAGGCTGCTGATTTTTAAAGTTCCAGGTATTATGCCCCACTGATTGTAAAAGCTCACAATGTTAAGACCCTCCAGTTTTCCAAACCAAATTTTATGGGGACACATATTCCCAGGTGTCTTGTGCCTGGAGTACTTTGTGTGGGGTCAGTTCTTCTCCCTTGTTCATGCTTATGGTGTCCCTCCCATTTGTGGTTAGTCTCATAGGTTAGTTAAGTTCCCAATCAGGACTCTGTCCTTCCTACCATTTTTGATGTGGCCTCCTCTTAATGATTAACTATGTAGAGTCAGTTCTGCCAGTCTTTAGTTCATTTTCTGGGTTTGTTGCACTGATGTGGCTGTTATCTGGTTATAGCCACAGGACAAAGTGGGCTTAGGATCCTCCTACTCCATCATCTTTCACTGTCAGATCCTCACCATATTTCTTTTTATCTTTTTAAATGTGGCTACTAGAAAACTTAGGATTATATTGGGTGCTTATATTTTTGGCCCACATTATATTTCTATCAGATAGGGCTAGTCTGGGTTGTTTGTTAAAATAGCATATTTTCATATTCCATTCTCAGAGATTCTGATTCATGTCTAAGGTTAGCATTGGGGAGGAAAAATTCTCTCCCTTTCAAGATCCCTCTAGCTGAACTAAGAATCAAATTGACATGAGACAGATCAACAGGAGATAATCAAATTTCATAGCATACATATGGGGAATCCACACAGACATGGATATTCCTAAGATAGTCAGGCAACATGAGGTTTATATGAGCCAAGGATAGGAGTAGGGGGTCTGAAGGCACAAAGGGGTAAAGAATCATTAACAGGAAGTTGAGGGGAGATGTTTGGAAAACAAAGGTTGCCCTATGATGTTGGTAGATATCTTAGGTAAAGAGGAATCTCTGTTAATAGATCTCTTCCTGGAACAAGCAGGCAGTTGAGGAGGAGGCAAAGAGCTTTTCCTGAATCTGCTGGGTTTTGATTATTTTTAACTCAAAATACTATTCATGCCAAAGTGGCCCATTTTGGGATGGATTATCCCTACATTAGTAACCAGGAATCTGCATTTTAAAACAAGCATCCTAGATATAACCTAAGGACCAAACCTTGAAAAAATAAAACTTGAGTACAGGGTAGTCAGTGAGACACACAATTTGGTAATAAGTAAAAAATAAGGCCCATTTTGGGATGGATTATCCCTACATTAGTAACCAGGAATCTGCATTTTAAAACAAGCATCCTAGATATAACCTAAGGACCAAACCTTGAAAAAATAAAACTTGAGTACAGGGTAGTCAGTGAGACACACAATTTGGTAATAAGTAAAGAGATTGTCCTAGTTCATTTGGGCTACTGTTTAACAAAATACCAGACTGATTAGTTTATAAACAGCAGAAACTTTTTTCTCACAGTCCTGGAGAATTTGAGATCAGGGTACCAGCCTGCTCAGGTGAGGTCCCTCTTTCAATTCACGAATTTCTTGTATTATCACATGGCACATGGAGGGAGAGAGCTCTCTGGAACCTCTTTTATAAAGACACTAATCCCATTCATAGGGGCTCTGTCCTCATGACCTAATCGCCTCTGAAAGGCCTGACCTCTTAATGCCATCATCTTAGTCATTAGCTTTTTAACATAAGAATTTATGGGGAGGACACAAAAATTTAGATGCTGTCAGTGATTAAATAAAAAATGATAAAGTCTGTGACAGGAGAAAGTCCATTGTATTGTACAATATGCTATACTGAAACATCTGTCTGTGGAGAGGTGAGTCAAAGTAGACATTCTGAAAAGATATCCTTCATCCTAAATACTGAGAAGTTAGTCAGGTGAAAGTGAGATCTTTCTTCTAACTAGAGGGACCAGTGCAAAGGTCAAACATGAAATGGGAGAGCTTGGTGCATTGCAAGACCCCAAAATTTATAATATCATTGAGAGAGAAAATGGTATTTGGAAGGAATAAGAGATATATTCTAGAAAAATAGGTAAGGCCCAGTCATGAAGGATTTATAAACTATGTTAAGGGGTCTGGATTTCGTCTTAAGATAATGGGCAAAATTGAAGAAGTTTTAAAGAATGGAATGGCATTTTAAAATGGACAGTAGAATGTATCTGTTACAAGGTTGCCATGGAGTCCAGGTGTGAGAATATTCATTTGGAATTAGTGGGGACAATGGAGAGAGGGAAAAATTAAAAGAATTTGGAGAATTTTTAGGAAGAAAAATCAACAAAATTTGAGATTGATGGCATGTGGAAAGATAAGGTAGAGAAAGTAGTCAAAGTTTACTCCAAGATATGAAGATGTTAAAAATATCTAGATACAGGCTAAAAAATACATAGTCAATTAAAGTGATAGTTACTGAGATTAAAGCCTGTTTTAGAAAGATTTTTGTGAGAATAAAGGAAATAATATATGTGAAATTTAAGGACTTATAATAGAAATTTCCTTGAAGCTTTAATCTCAGGCAAAGCTGTACCTATCTTTTGTTTGTTTTTAATCAAAACTGAATCTTATCTTTTTGTTTTTCCTTTGTTGTTATGGTTTGTAAACGTAAACCCAAATTTATGCCCCTATTTAGGCCTATGCATGACAAAATGGTTGAGATTTCTGCACTCCAGTTTTCTAGTTGAATTGCCATTTTCTCCCCTTAAATTCCTTTGACTCATCTCTCAATTAATTTTTTCTTTTGTGTTTTATGCAATATTAAACAACCTCAGTTTGTGTGTGTTTTGAACAAAGCAAGGTATAAATAAACATGGAATAATTTGACTCTGGGAAAATGATGCTGTACAAACCAAAGATGTGATTATAAAAAGTGCTTTTTTAAAACCATGAAAACTAAAGTGCAATAACAGATTTTTTTGGAAACTAAAGTTTTTGCCTTGCTTAATCTATGATGTTGTAGGGACCTAGGGCAGGCGACCCCAGGATAGGCCACTTTGACTTGTACATTATTTTGAGTTGAAAATAATCAAAACCCAGCAGATTCAGGAAAAGCTCTTTGCCTCCTCCTCAACTGCCTGCTTGTTCCAGGAGGAGATCTATTAACAGAGATTCCCCTTTACCTAAGATATCTATCAACATCATAGGGCAACCTTTGTTTTCCAAACATCTCCCCTCACCTTCCTGCTAATGACTTTCTACCCCTTTGTGCCTTCAGACCCCTACTCCTATCCTTGGCTCATATAAACCTCATGTTGCCTGACTATCTTAGGAATATCCATGTCTGTGTGGATTCCCCGTATGTATGTTATTAAATTTGATTTTCTCCTGTTGATCTGTCTCATGTCAATTTGATTCTTCATTCAGCTAGAAGGATCTTGAAAGGCAGATAGAATTCTTCCTCCTCAATATTTATCACTAACTTAACAAGAACTCCTATGCCTATTGCTTGTAGAAGGTCCCACTAGACTAGAGGTAAAGGTGGTTGTCCATGCTCTCAATGTGATTTTGAGTCTGTTTTCCTTTGTATAACACTTGCCAGGTAAGAGTTTATTTTTTTTTCATTTTTCTGTAATACGCATTCCTCCAAAATGCTTTCCATTATCTAACAATCACATGGAAACTAGATTTCAATAAAAATACTACCAATCTCTTGTATTGATCTTTCTAAACGGAATGATAAAGTTATATATAGTTTTTTCATATCTTTGTAGTCACATGGGGAATATATTTCATATATAGTAATAGGAGTTGGCATTTATATGATAATTTCTATTTATTGCATCCATTATCTTCTACTCCAGTGAATTATAGAGTTCTGGGGAAATTGTTCTGAGGATTTCTTCCTAAGCTAGGAAAGTGTATATATCCCAAACCAAATTACAAAGTATTTCCTGAACTTTTTCACTGCAAGGTTTTAAAATTGGTATGGAGCATTGTTACAGAAAAGTTGAAATTGGTTCTATACTTTTAACTTTTATTTTATTAGAAAAGTATAACCATTCATTATAAAGTAATGCATGTGGGATAAAACTCTAGGATCCTTCTCTGGTTTCCACAATGCCACACACTCCTTGCTTCCTTATGTCTCCCTGACTCTTCCTCCAAGTTTATTTTGTTGGCTCAGATTTCTTCATTAGCTCTAAATTTGGCATTCTCAAGGACTCAACACTTGGCCTCCCCCCCCTTCTGTCTACACTATCCCCTTAAGTGATCTGTTCTTGTTCTCTGGCCTTAAATACATCTGTATGCTGATAACTCCCAAATTCATATATGTAGCATTGATCTTTTTTTGAGTTCCAGACGTGTATCTCCATTTGGATTATTCATAGGCATTTCAAGTGAACAAGTCCAAAGAAGAACTCTGCATTTCTTCTTGCCTAGACCTGCGTCTTTCCAGCTTTTCCCATCTCAAAAGCAACTTAGTCTACCCATTTGCTCAGACAAGACCTAAAAGCCATTTTTAATTCCTCTCTTTTTCCATGTTTGAATGATGAAAATAGCAATAACTAAGATTTATTGAGCACTTTAGTATGTACTGAGTCCTCTTCTAAGGACTCAATTTTATGAAATAGGCACAGTTATTATCTTCATCTTACAGATGAGAAAACTGAGATATAAAGAGGTTGTGTGAACTTGTTCTATAAGTTGTGGAGCTGAGATCCAACCCAGGAGAAAGGCTGATTAGTTCCTCCTCCAACATCTAACCAGAATTTGTCCCCTTACCTCCATTCTCATAGCTAAGGTATAGTGTAAGTTGCAGTCCTCTCCCTGCTGGATTCCTCAACATCTCCAACCAGCTTCTATTCTTTTCCAATTCAAACTTTTTTACAGCAGTCTTATTAAATTAAGTCAAGTTGGAACACTCCAGTGATGTCCCTGAAATTAAAAAGAAAAATAAGCTTCTCACATAGCCTATAGTATCTCACATGATTTGGTCTCCAACCTCTTCACTTGAACTATTCTTCTTTCCTCCCTTCTTCCAGACTCCAGATACACAGGTCTTTTTAGTTTTTGAGAAAACAACAGTTTTTCATACCTCAATGTTTTTCTACTTGCTATTCCCTCTGCCTGGAATGATTTTCTTCAGATAATTTAACGTTTTGCTCTTTCCCCTCATTCAGATTTCATCTTAATTGTTATCTCCTTGGAGTCAACATTCCAACTATAATGCCTCTCCTCCCCTTAGCTTACAAGCTAATTATGCTGCTTTGTTTTCTTTAGAGCACTTATTAGTATCTGATGTTACCTTACGATTTCTTGCCCTTGACTCTAACTAGACTGCAAACACGGTGTTGGCAGGAATTCTATCAATAGACTCGCCTCTTATTGTCAGTTCTAGAATATTACCTGGCACAGAGTAGGTACTCAATAAATATTTGTTGTTGAATACATTTTCTTAAACTGAAGAGTTGTTCAATGATGAGTAGCTGCTATTGCTGCTGCTGTTGTAGCTTTGTAGCCCAGACAAATGGATATCTTTGACACATCATCCCCAAGGAATTTTCAACAGCAATGAAAAAAATTAGTTAATTGCCTTGTCAACTTTTCAAAGATATAACTCACCAGTGCTGGGACAAGGGTAAGATGAGTAAAGCACTGGCATTGGGCACCAAAACCCTTCAGTGATCAAGGTAAATAATATTTTAATGTAATACCAAAATTAAAAAATAATGCACTATTTAAAAAATGAAATTGGCAAAAGAGCTTCTTGCTTTTGTCAATCAAGTTTTAAGCTTACAGTGAACTCTGAGATCTATGAGGGCAAAGATCTTGCTTTGGTTAGCACTCTTTCCAGTGTCTGCTTAGAATAGTGCTACAGACAGAGTAGGCATGCAACGAATATTTTGTGAATTACTAGATAATTTTTAACTCAAGAAAAAAATTGATGAATATCTATCATGAATAAAGTACTGAGGTTTTTACTATGATCTAAAAACGAAGTTTGAGATATGGCCCCTGCCCACAGGATGGGTCTGAAGATCACAAGATGAATTTAAGATTATAAGACACTAGTCAAGAAAAACCTGATCTTCAGTTTTCTGTGCTACATGGAAGGTTTTTTCTTTGTCTCAGCGTTCTATGTTGATACTTTTTTTTTGTCTTTGTGAAGTCCAACTTTCTTCTTTCAATCTTGCTTTTCTTTTCCTAGTCTCCTGTCCATTTTCTACTTCCCAAGGCCAGTGTAATGCTGTCAAATGTAGGGAATGCGGAAAAAAGAACAGTAATCAAAATGATTTTTCTTCCTGGAATTGATGCTTCCCAGATGAAAATACTCAGCCCCAGGCCATCACCTTGATCATTTCTTAGTTTTCAACATCCATTCTGGCTCTCATTGACATAGCTGAACTCTGCACACTAATTGTGGTTAAAGTTGGATCATTTCCCCATAGCAGAGTTGCAGGAAATAATAATAGGAATGGTGATTTGTTGCATTTACCTCTATACACATAAAGATTGATTTTTTTAAAAAACAATTATTATATTTGACTTTATATATGTAGATGTACTTGGAGATCTTTTTTAATCACGTGAAGCCTAAACTTCTCTTACCTAAGGAGGTAAGGTTATTATAATTTCAGTTCAGTATTTTCTAGGCTGTTAGAATTCTTTGTTTCCTCTTATGACATTTGACAGCAAAACATCATGTATTATTATCAACTCAAGGGTAAATTAATCCGAAGAGTTTTACCTGCTGGGATCCCTTCTTTTGCCACCTCTCACTGAGAGAGAAGATGAAAAAGAAAGTATCACAGTACCTGATATGATTACTAGAGTTAAAAATCTGCTGGGTTGATAGAGAGGTGAGGGGAGGATATGCTGCTCTGGGGAAAGTAAATTAATACAATGTTTTTCAGAAAAAAATTGGCAATATATAAAAAGAGTATTAAAATGATATAAATTATGTCCTATAATTATACTTTGGAAATTATATACTATGAAGATAATACAAGATGCAGAGAAGTATATCTGCATAAAGATAGTTTTCATTGCATTATGTGGAATAATTAAAAATCAGAAGCAATCTAGATGTGCAACAAGAAATAAATAATTGGTAAGAAAAAATTATAAAACCTGGTGACTATTTGGGTACACATCAAAATAATCAAAATTTTCTTAATCACATGGGAAAATGCTTTGTGAATGACCCAGGGTACAAAATTGTATATAAAGTTAAATCTCGAGTAGGTAAAGAAGAAGTACATAGATAAATTTCAACTAAAGGGTGATTTGCCAAAGAGGTAATAAGTAATAGGTTCTGGATGATAACATCATAGGTGATGTTTTTATTTATAGTTTTCTATATTTTAAAAATGTCTATAGTAAATATAGGCCACATTGGTAATTGAAAGAAACAAACTGTTTATAAGCGCAGTGACTCTTCTTTTGATTTGAGATGATTCCCTAGAGTTCTGCTCCAGTTGTGATCACCCCCAGAACCTTAAGATTTCTCAGCTGCCTAATAAACCAGAGAACAGAATGATCTGGATGATTCATCCAGGATTTGGCTTGAGCTGCTTTATCCATCACATGGTCCTCCTGTTCCTGAGCAACTATTGTGGGGTTTATGAGCCCTGGAAGGGATAGCAAGTTAGAGCCAGAATTAGCTGCATTCTGATCTCTGTTACACAGATGTGGCTTTCATTGATTTTTATGGGAGATTTGTGCACATAATGGAGAGAAAAATGTCACTGATTTGTTTTAATTTAGCTTGAGCAGTAACCCTTTACTAACGTGACTCCTTCTATAAGAGGCATTTCTGCTCTCATTTTTGTTTTTCTAGCCATGGAAAGCATTGGCTTAGATTTCCTTGACCAAAGAAAGGCCAATCACTTCAGTTCAACCTAAGCACTTGCATCTGAGTCATGTTATTATTTACTTTTTATTGGTTCAAACATTTAATTATCTCAGAAGTTAATGAAACCAAGTTATCTGTGGTGTTCCAGCTCCCTTCCCATCCTTCCTCTATCCCATTCAGATTAGACACATCTTTCTCAACTTTTGCGCTATCAACATTTTGAGATACATAATTTTTTGCTGTAGGGGACTGTCCTGTGCATTGCAGGATGTTTAGCAGCATCTCTGGCCTCTACCCGCTAAATGCTAATAGCACTCCTTTCCACCAGTGGTGACAAATGAAATGTCTCCAGACATTGCCAAATATTCTCTGAAGGTCAAAATAGCCTTTTACTGAGAACTACTGAATTAAGGATACCTGGGTGGCTCAGTTGGTTAAGGGTCCAACTCTTAATTTCAGCTCAGGTCATGACCTCAGGGTTGTGAGATTGAGCCCTGCGTTGGGTTTTGAGCTGGGCATGGAGCCTGCTTAAGATTCTCTTTTTCCCTCTGCCTCTGCTCCTCTCCCCCTTCCCTGCCTCTCTTAAAAAAAAAAAAAAAAAAAAAAGGAATTACTGGATTAGACAAAGTGTAAAGAAAAGTAAGGTACATTGAGTACAATAATTTTAAATTATAAATATGTTATTAAAATCATTAATACTCTTTCTTGTTTAGAGAATAATTTAAGATAGCTAAAAAAACCCTGCATATTTTCCAGCAAAATTAAATAAAAATGCGGAAAGTCATAACCATAGGGAAAAGATTGATAAGTTAGACTTCATCAAAATAAAAGTAAACTGCTTATCAAACACCCGCTAGAGAAATCAATAGACAAATCACAAATTTGGAGAAAATATTTGCAGAACCTATATCTGAGCCATATCCTATGGTTCAATAAAAAAAATCCAATGGCAAAAATGGGCAAAAGACTTGAATAGATACTTCACAAAGGAAGATATACAAATCATTAATGAACACACGAAGAAGAGCTCAGTATCATCAGACATTAGAACAGCACAAATAAAAATGAAAGTGAAGCGACACTACAAACCTATCAGAATGGCTACAGTTAAAAAGGCGAAGAAAAACTGTTGTCAAGTACATAAACAGATGGAACTGCTAGGAGATGGGAGTGTAAATTGTATACTTCTAAAGCGACCTTCTGCAAAAAGGCTGGGCAGTTTCTTATGAGGTTAAATAAATAGGAGTCCCATGACTAAGAAATTACACTCCTAGATATTTTCTCAAGAGAAATAAAAACATATTCACAAAAAGTCTTGTAGAAGGATGTTCATAGCATATAGTTCATTATACTCTAATACCAGAAACAGCCTCCATATTCATCAACAGGAGAACAGGTAACCAAAATGTGACATATTCATACAATGGCATATTATTCTGCAATAAGAAGGAGGAAGCTACGAATATATATGAAAGTATGAATAAATTTCACAGGCATTTTGCTGAGTGAAAGAAGCTGTAAACAAAGGCCTACCTATTTACTATGTAATTAAATTTATTTGAAGTTCTAGAACAGGCAAAATGAATCCATGATTTAAAAAAAAGTAGGGGGATTGACTGAGAAAGGGCTTCAGTGAACTTTCTGGAATTGTGAATATATTTTATATCTTGACAGGAGTGTGGATTAGTGGGTATATGTATTTGTCAAAATTCATCGGTCTCTATACTTAACATTTGTGCATTTTACTGAATGTAAATTTTGCCCTGTTTCTCCAAAAAAAACCCCAATTCTAATAGTAGGTTTGCTTGCCACAGCGGTATGAGTTAAAGGTTCTGGCGTTATTTTTAGTCTGTTGTATGCTTGACAAAATGAGTAAACATATTGAGGTTAATGGGAATGGGTTTCTAAATGTTGGAGATGGGAGTTACAAATATGGAAAGATAGACTAGAATATACCCTATGGGTGTTGAACTCAATTTGGAGGTATTACAGTGAACTCATCGTGTGTGTGTGTGTGTGTGTGTGTTTTCGTGTGTACATACACATAGATTTTCTATCTTCTCTAGCTTTGCACACTGAGGAGGCTTAGAAACAGTGTTACTCCAGCAGCAATGAGCACACCTAGTGCCCAGGTCTTGGTTACTAAATACTATTCTCTAACGGAAACCAGTGCCCTTTGGAGAATTGGTTGATATCTAGAGCCAATGTGGGGAAAGAACAAGATAACTCTGAGATATCTCGTTGTGCTAGAAAGTAAGGAAGTGTTTAGACAATGAGGACTTGTTAAAAGAACACAAGAGGCAACTTGAAGGGGCCCCCCACTGGGACAAAATAGACTTCTCAAAATGATAGTAATGTATTTTTTGCTGAATAAAATAATAACCCATGAATCTATAATGAGATATATAAGGAACAGAAAAAGCTCTTCCTTATAATAGAATGTCATCAGACAAATTAATATACAAGGATTTTGGAGTTAGGATATCATCAATAGGTATTAAAACTAGTAGGTGAAATTTTATAATGAACAGGAAATGTACATTATTTAAAAGATTCTCCTACAAATTGCAGACCCATTAAAAGCAGTATAATGCTAATTTTGGTATGAAGACACTGTCTTTATTTAGTTTTCAAAATTAATGTCACCTGTATTGAGACATACAAACATCAAGCGGCTTCTAATATAATGCAATGAGGACACATCACTTCTTGGTAATCCTGCCCAAAATGCATATGTTGAATTTGATAATGAGAAAACCTCAAAAAAATATTGATCTTTATTGCTTCAAAACCTCAGATCAGGGAATGCCAGAGATAAGCTAAGAAACAATTCTAATATAAGGGAAATTATAGTGATATGACGCAAGTCAAAGTGAATATTGGGCTGAGAAAAGAAAAGAAAAACCTGGCTACAAAACACTTCCTTGATATAATTTATGATATTTGAATATCAACTGTGGATTAGAAAATTAAATGTTAATTTCCTGTTTTTCATAATTATACTGCTGGGAAAGAAAATGACATTTTTAAAGGAAAAACACACAGAAAGGTTTCAAGATGAAGTATTTATCCAACTTACCCTCAAATGACTCTGAAAAAAATTTATAAGCACACACACTCACACATACATATGAGAAGAAGAGGATGATAAAGGAAATGAACAAAATATAAACATTTGATGAATCCGGAGGATTCGTAATCATAAATTAGGATATATTGAATTTATGATTCGTAATCATAAATTAGGATATATTGAATTTTCTTGTGGCATTTTTGCAACTTTTCTGTGGGTTTAATCAAAATAAAAGTTTCAAATAAAAAAGTGAATAAAAAATACAAAAGATAAATAAGGGTAGTGAAGTTGAATTGCAATAAGCAGGTGTATTAGTTTCTATTGCTATGTAACAAATGTTCACAAATTTATCAGCTTTAAACAACACACACATTTATTATCTCATGGTTTCCTTGGGGGCAGAATTCTAGGTACACCTTAGCTGGGTGTCTTACAAGGTTACAATCAAGATATTAGTTGGGCTGCATTTTCATTTAGAGGTTTGATTGAGGAAGAGCCTGCTTCCAAGCTTACTAAATTTGTTGACAGAATCCATTTCCTTATGGTTATATGACTGAGAGTCTCAGCTTTTTACTGGCTGTTAGCTGAAGGCTGATCCCAAAGGGTGTCCACAATTTCCTGCCAGGTGGCCCTCTCTACAGGTACTTCAAAACATGCCTGCAGAAGAGTGTCTTACTCCAGTCTGCTTAGGTAAACAGATAACATAGCATAATCAAGGATATACCACTCCATCTTCTTTGCCGTATTCTATTAGTTGGAAACAAGTTACAGGTCCCATTCATGCTCTAGAGAAGGGAATTAGACAAAGGTGTGGGCACAGGAAAATGGGGATTGTTGGGGGACAGTTGAGTTTATCTACCACAGCCTGAAATTATTTAATCAAATGTGATTTATCAAATCCTATATAGTTTTCATTCTTCAATTTAAACTAAGTTAAGAAATGGAAACATTATTTTCTAAGAACTCTTGATGGTATATATTTGAAAGAAACAACTTTAGATACAGAAGAAAGTGTCACTTTTTTGATTCCATGCAGAATCTTTAGAACATGTTTTTTAATATTTCAGAAATACCTGACATTATTAATCCTGCTTCATCAAGGTGTTCAGGCATAAACGCTGTATACTAAATATGTCTGATTTTCTCTCGAGGCAGTAGTAGAATTGCACTTACTTGCTTCTTTTTGAATTGGGTGTTATCATGTGACTTATAGGAATCATCATGTGACTGGCTTTGGTCAATGAAATGCAGGTGAATGCTTTCATTGCCCATGTGATCTGCCATATTCATCTTTATCTGGTTCACAATATTCAAAAAAATATGGTACAAACAGGTTCCTATCAGCCTGGATCCCTGGATTGTAATGGGCAGATTCTCCATACTGATTCAAGTTGGATAGATAGTAAAGATGAGAATTGAATTCTGGGGTTAGGTGACTTATTTTTGGCTCTCTGTTATTGCCCTGACGTCATCCATCCTGACTGGTATTGAAATTGGTAGCCAGAATGGGGTGCGGCTATAACAAAACCATAAATTATGTAGTATTGGTTTAATGGTCAGTTGATTGGTGATCAGGAAACAGAAGCTGAAAGCTTGGTGATCTGTTATAATCAGGAAGGAAATATGTGGTAATACTCTCACCTAGGAAGCAGATCACGTACTTAGTGATTCTTGCATTAGGGGAAAAGTTTAGAAAGAAGAATGTGAGCTCTGTGTGTTGATTGATGACTGCATTGTTAAGAAATAGCAAGAAAGAGATGATACTTTTGGTGTACAAGTTCAGGGACGAGGGCCACCCAATATCAGCAGTGCAAGCCACCGTGTTTATATCGTCTTTCACTGGCAGAGGGTTCTTCCCTGGAATACTCCCAGCTCTGTCGTTTGAGAGTTGTTTCTGGCTGCAAAGCCCTAAAGCCTGACCTTCTAGTTCTCATGAGAGTTGTGGAAGTTACCTAATGTCATTTAATAATTCTCATTTCTGCTTAAACTGGACTCGTGTGTTTTGTTGTTAATCATAAAGAATTCTAATACAGAAAGTATGTGTACTTACAAATCCACAGAGACATTTTTATTAAGTCTTACTGTGTGTTTTATTAAGTACTTACTGGACCAGATCCTGGAAATGTGAACGTGACAAACATGGACTTTGACCTCAAAGGCTTAAGCTCTAAGTTTTTAGCATTGTTTTTTAAGTATTTATGAATTTATTGTAGGGGAGGAAAAATTTTTTCTTTTTCCTTTACCCATCTTAGGTTCTCCACCCGGGGCTCGGTAAATTGGAGTGACAGAGACAAATTAGCAAGAAAAAACCAAATAGAAGTGGATTAACATGTGCATCATACATACATGCAGGAGTACTCAGCAATGAGTACATCAAAGGGCTGGTTAAAATGGGCTTCTGGAGCGTCCTTAAAAAGAACAATACATTTCTAGACAAGTGGTAAGACAAGGAAAAGGACCTTGAGTTTCTCTAGTGGCAAATTGTGTGAAGATAAATATGTGGGGGAACAGAGTATAAGGGGTAGTTCATAAGGATTGTTACGTAGGTTCCTCCGTGATGTCTCTGGGCTGATAAGGATCTAGAGTTGTCTCCAGCTATTAACTTTTGTCCTCCTGGTGGAGAGGGAGGAAGGGACATCTTTATGAATTTCATGTCCTGCTTTTAGGCAAATGGAGGAAGGGCAGGGAACATTTTCTTTGTATCTGCATTTTTATTTTATTTTATTTTATTTTATTTATTTATTTATTTTTAAAGATTTTATTTATTTATTCGACAGAGATAGAGACAGCCAGCGAGAGAGGGAACACAAGCAGGGGGAGTGGGAGAGGAAGAAGCAGGCTCATAGCGGAAGAGCCTGAAGTGGGGCTCGATCCCGTAACACCAGGATCACACCCTGAGCCGAAGGCAGATGCTTAACCGCTGTGCCACCCAGGCGCCCCTGTATCTGCATTTTTTAAATTACCTTCAGCTCAAAATGGCCAAATGGCACATTTTAAGTTGTCATATTCTGCTACCCCTTCATTATATTTAATGTATACCAATAAAATATACCACAAAGCTAGTCATTCTGAAATACTCTTTCAAGAAATAAATGTGTCTGTTATTTAAATGACATTTAATAATGGAAATTATTTTCATTTTAACTCAAAAACAAAGAAAAACATAAATAAGCAAGAATACATTTCTATTTTTTCCCCAAGAATACATTTCTATCATGTATAGCATTTTTTTAGTTTTTGATGCTAATTCTAATTTACTTTTATTATACTTATCAGATGATTTTATTTCTTCCTAGAACACCGTTTCACTACTCAACAGTGAAACAATGCCTTTTGAAAGTTAGTGCTAATTCTTGAGTTGGACACAAGATGCTTCATTAAAAAAAAAAAGATTTATTTGAGAGCGAGAGAGAGAGAGTGAGCACACATTGGGGGGTGGGTGGACAGAGGGAGAAGAGAACCTTAAGCAGACTGTGGAGCCTGACTTGGGGCTCAATCTCCTGACCCTGAGATCATTGATCCTGAGGTCACCACCCAAGCTGAAACGAAGAGTCAGATGCTTAACCACCCAGGTGCCCCACAGGATGCTTCATTTTGAGAAAAGTATTAGAAGAACAGAATAGAATTTTACACCTTTTAAAGATACCTCCTTTGGGGTGCCTAGGTGTCTCAGTAGGTTAAGCATCTGCCTTTGGCTCGGGTCATGATCCCAGGGTCCTGGGATTGAGCCCCATGTCAGGATCCCTGCTCAGCGGGGAGTCTGCTTCTCCCTCTCCTTCTGCCTCTCCCCGCTGCTTGTGCTCTCTCTCTCTCGCAAATAAATAAAATCTTTAAAAAAATATATCTCCTTTAGCTGTTTGCTTCATACTCTGAATTATATTTGAAGACATGAAAAAATTAGACTTTTTATTGCAATTAGAAAGTTTGTTTATACACAGCTGCAAATTATATTTGAGAAAATAGAAAATAACATTTCATCAGAAGCTCTTTTTCAAATAGCACATGCTTTCCTGAGTTTTAACTGAAACTTTATTATTTTTTTTTCTATAAACATGTAGATGCATTTAGGAAATAACAGGAAATCATTTACCTAAGTTAAATTTCTTAGATAAGTGTAATTTCGAATGCTTGGGAACTAGATTTTGATAATCAGGATTAATTAATTGCTCAGTAAGGGATTTTTTTTTCCCCAAAGAAACACTAACTACTGAATATAAACTACGGATTTTAGAGGTAAACATTCTTTGTGAAGCTCCATTGGCACATTCCAAATCATTCAGACATGATTTATATGGGGGCTTCTATTCATAGTTGTCTTTGGAAGCTACATTCCAAAAGGGAGTTGGAAATAAAGCTTAAGATTTCCCCCTTAGGAACACTACAGAGCAGGGAGGAAATGCAATAGAGGGATAAAAAACCAGGTCTGGGATCACGAGACCTGGCCCTGCTATTAAACGTCTTACTTTTTCTTACCTGTAAAATGAATGAATTGGATTATATGATCTCCAAAGTTCCCTTGAGGCCTAAGTTCCATGACTATGAAACAAATAGGTGGAACAATAAAAATAATTGATCTTCTTTAAGTATAAATTGAAAAGGAAACTGAAAAAAGAGTTGTTCATTAAAAAACTTTGACTTCACCATAGATGCTTCTTATTAGAATTATTTAGTGCTTGGACAACTGGTGTTGATTACATGAAAACAATTACCTTGGGTTTAATTAATTCCACAGCAAGACAAACAAGAAATACTCCATTCACATAAGTGGAAACAAAGGGAATAAGGCCAAAGATAACAATGAATTCTCAATTCTAAGAGATAGTTTTTGATGAATCAGTTTTGTAAATAAAGCTGACACTCTCTGACTTGATTTAGTATGAGGCATCTAAGGGTAGACAGGATCTGCCACTTTTTCTGGAGTGAAAAGTAGACAAATTAAGATTTTTAAAAATAGTATGCCTGTTTAGGAGTCTGGTCATGATTTGTTTTGGGTGGAATTTTGTGACCTGAATAAAGAGTTGATGGTTATTGTACTCAGTATGATTATAAACTAAATGGATCCATCTTATAGAAAACATTAGTAAGTATTTAGAGTATTTCTCACGATGTGTACAACTTGTTCATATTTCTGCAAAGGGAAAGGCCTTATTCTCCCTGTAAAACTTTTATTACTCTGAATTAACCTCTAGTATTTTCTGCTTTTCTCCCTCTGTTATTAGGCTGCTTTAGCTGTGGGGTCTCTAATCCTGGCACTTCTCTGCCACTAAGATGAAATCTCTCTCCTAGGAATCGTTTGCTAGCCTTCTTACAAATTGTGTATCTGAGCCCATATGCTATTGGAACCTTTTATTATGTAAAGCACTCGAAATGGAATGACCCCAGATGAGAGTTCCCACCGCGCTCCCTTACTGCACGTGGGGATCTTATTTTTAAGCTCTTTGAGTGCAGTCTCTTTTATTAGGTCCCCTGGGTATAGTGCATGCTTAATAAATAATGATAAAGGTTTTTAAATCTCATTTTACAAATGAGAAGTGAGAAGTGTTCTGGCCGATGTGGATTAACTAGTCATTTAGTGAGTCAGACTTTATCCTCGGGATCCCCACAGAGTATATCCAGTTCAATCTGAGGGGTAACATCAGGTGAGTAGATGAAATGAGCATATCCATCCATCACAGTCTGGAAAAAATAGATCCTTCCAAAAACAGAAAAAAAAATGTTCATAAATGAAGAGATTTTAGTTGTTAGTGAAAAGGAATAGAAACATGTGTGATATTATAACTATATAATGTGCATAATAATAGTAATTACTTGTTTTACAAAATAAAATCAGGAATGCATATTGCTATGTTATTTAAGGATAAATCTGTCATGTGGAGTGGAAGCAGAAAAAGTAATCTGCAGACAATTTTGCATGTGTATAAAATCAAGAAAATCTGAACTCCCTGTAGGTAACACATTCTGCTCTGTACCGTAATAGAAGGGTCTATGGGCAGAAAGATGTGTCTGATAGTCAATGAGCTTACAGTATATGGGGTCAGGAATGGAGTAGGGTAGGGAAAAGAATGGGCATAAAATAAACAGTTGTCTTTATTTCAAGCTTAATTAAGATAATTACCACCAAAATAATGGAGTGCAATGGGCATTCTAAGGAGAGAGATTGTATGTATCCAGGAGAATTAGAGAAAATATTGCAGAGCATGTACAAGATGGATATAGAGGTAGAGATGGCAGCATTTAATATACAGTAATCAACTCTTTTTTATTCTTCAATAACAAATTTTTAAGCATCTATGGACCACTTGCCTGGGGTAGGAAATGGTACCCTAAAATGAATACACACGATTTCTGATCCCTAGAAACTTCCTATCTGGACAGACTTGTCTTACTGGGGCTGTGTTCCAGGAGGGATCCTTTCTGATACTGGAGATCTCTGCTGTTGTGGTGGTGCCTTTAGTAATTGCAGTGGGGAAAATTCCTTCCAATTCTCACTCACAAAATCTTCATAAGATGAGAAATTTTCAGCTTTTCTTTCCAATTGATGTCTGCACTCCCTAGTTTTCCTCAGAACCAATTATATAACACTGATGGAGATGCATGATGAGAAGGAGGCATGCTGAAGGTAAATCTTTTACGGAAGTACAAGCCCTGTGCATAGTCTTTCAGTTCTCACTTCCCTCTCCTCAATTTTCCCTCCTTTCTCTGGAGCCCTGTTTTCAGATCCATGAAATCTGGTACCCTGCCATCTCTCAAGAAGTTTTTCTTCTCACTGAAGAAGGCTCTGTCTCTTTCTGAACATTCTAGTAGATTCTGAATGCAAGCGATTGATATTCCTTTTATAATCAGGTTGCCTTAGTCAGCTTAGGCCCCTATAAAAAATACCATAGACTGAGTGACTTAAACAATAGACATTTACTTATCACATTTCTGGAAGCTAAAAAGTCCAAGATCAAGGCACTAGCAGATCTGGTGTTTGGTGAGGTCTGCTTGCAGGCTTATAGATGGCCACCATCTTGTTGTGTCTACATGGCAGACAGCAGAGAATGGAAACAAGCTCTCATGTCTCTTCTTGTAAGGGCACTAATCCTATTGTGAGGGCTCCACCCTCATGGCCTAATCACCTCCCAAAGGTCCTATCTCCTAATACGATCACATTGGAGGTTAGGAATTCAAAATCTGAATTTTGGGTGTATACATGCAGTCCATAGCACAGGTTTCGATGACTCCAAAGGTAGGCTGGCGTGTTGGTAGGCTTAGTACTATGGGTAAAGGTGACAGTGTTGTTTTCATCACATTCACTTTTTCTCCCAGCTTTCTAAGAAGAGAGCACAGTTTCTCATCCATTTTTCCCCCAAGAAAAACTATTCTACTTTAATATATTGAAAAGATATTTCCCCCGTTGGCATGACTTTAGCCCTGCCGTTTGTGAAATAATAACCCTGCAAGTATTGTGTTGGGAACATTGTACTCTTAGGCCTTCTTATATTGCAAGAGTCACCATTCTAGCTCTAATTGGCTCTCTCTTAGCCATTTGAGATGGGTGATGCCAGCTCTATTTAAGTGCTTTCCAAATTCAAATTTTTCCTTTTAGAAGGGATTTGTACCTGTGTGTATATGTATGTAAGTGTATGGGGAGGTCAGTTTCTTTATGAAAAGCTTAACATAGGGGAAGAAAAAAAAACAGTGTGTCTTGTACTAGAAATGAGCTTGGTTATTAAAATACCAAAATGAATTTGCCATCAACTAGACATCTATTAAGAGACCGTACAACATAAATTGCATAGTGTATGTGTGGATTACACAACATGGTATCAGGATGAGACCCAAGGGATTCGTTAGACATCACTTCTGAAATAAGGTTCAGCTCTTATCCAGGCTTCAAATACAGCTAATGTGAAAGAGTGTGTAGAGGAATTTTCCTGAAAAAGGAATTTGAAGGTGTACCTTATATATAGTTCCACACCATCTTACTCCCCCGGGAAAGATGACATTTGTTTTAGGGAGGTAGATTTGAATAAATTTGCCTCTTTGGGCTGCTAATCAGTATGCAGTGTTTCAGCCAAGAAAAACCAATTTCTCTCCTATAATTTCAACTCTCCTGGAAAGTGTTGGGGTTTGTATTCAATTGTGCAGGGAGCCTCCTCTCCTCCTAACTGATGGTGAATAAATTCAGTAGTCCCCCCTTATCCATGGGGGATATGTTCCAAGACCCTCAGTGGAGGTATCAGTGGATACCTGAAACTGTGGGTAGTACTGAAACCTATTACATTATGTTTTTTCCTATGCATATGTACCTATGATAATATTTAATACATAAGTTAGGCACAGTAGGAAATTAATAATAAAATAGAATAATTAATGTACTTAATAAAAGTTATGTGAATGTGCCCCCTCCCCAGATATATTATTGTATTATACTCACCCCTCTTCTTGTGATGATGTGAGATAACAAAATGCCTACACGATGAGACAAAGTGAGCTGAACGACGCAGGTGCTGTGAGGCAGCGTTAGGCTACTATCGATCTTCTGATGATACCTTAGAAGGATCATCTGTTGGCCAAGAGACACATGAAAAGATGCTCAATATCACTAATCATCAGGGAAATGCAAGTTAAAACCACAATTAGAAATCACCTCACACCTATCAGAATGGCTAAAATGAAAAACACAAGAAATAACAAGTGTTGGCGAGGATGTGGAAAAAAAGGAGCTCTTGTGCACTGTTAGTGGGAATGCAAAATTGTGCAGCCACTGTGGAAAAGAGTATGGAGGTTCCTCAAAAAATTAAAAATAGAAAAAACATATAACTCCAGTAAACACCGCTGGGTATTTACTCAAAGAAAATAAAAATACGAATTTGAAAAGCTCTATGCATCCCTCTGTTTATTATAGCATTATTTACAATAGTCAAGCTATGAAAGCCACCTAAGTGTCCGTGATAGATGTATGGGTACGGAAGATGGGGTATATATGTGTAATGGAATATTACATGGCCATAAGAAGGATGAGATCCTGTTATTTGTGACAACATGGATGGACCCAGAGGGTATAATGCTAAGTGAAATCCGTCAGTCAGAGGAAGACAAATACCATGTGATTTCACTCATATACGGAATCTAAAAAAATGAATAAGTGAAAAGCAGAATCAGAACTATAAATAGAGAACCAACTGATAATTGGCAGAGGGCAGGAGGTGGAGAGGATGTGCAAAATGGATGAAGGGGAGAGGGAGATATAGGCTCCAGTTAAGGAATGAATAAGTCATGGGGGTAAGAGGTACACCATAGGGAATATATTTAATGATATTATAATAACGTATATATTTTTAAGGGGGGTTGTTTTTTCACTTAGACATAGAATTTTCCTTCCTTTTCATATAACTTATCTAATTAAAATATTCATCTTGGTAGTTACCACAAAAAAGTAACATAGACAATTGTATTTACATTTTGGGACCAAAATACAAATGAAGAGCAGGATGATGCCTTGCTCCTTTCCCTCCCACTTTCCAGAAAGAGAAAGTCCCCAAGAAACTGCTCATTACAACAAGGATCACAAACAAAGGGTTAACAAAGGGTTAATTTGTAATCTGGTGATTTGTATGTAGTGTCGTACAGGAAAGAAATTGCACACATTTTCACAAATTAGACCGAAGGTTCGACATCATCCTGTGAGTCTGCTCTGCAGCCATTTCAGCAAGCCAGGTGAGAAGTTCGTTCCGAAATTCTGCTTTTCCTCTTGCCTCCTTGCTCTTACTCACCAGGTCCCATCCCTCATGCAGACAGTCTGGGAGAGGGAGGAGGGAAAGATCCGGGTCCATGCAAACAGAGTTGATAAAAAATCTTTATGTGCTAAAAATGGGTAGTGATGTTGGCATGAACAAATACGTAGCCTTTCTTCCCTCCCTGCCTAAAGACTCCTAGTAAAGGAGAGAGTAGCTGCACTTGTGGTGAGCATAGCGTAACATAGAGGGTTGTCCAATCACTATGTTGTACCCCTGAAACTAATGTAACATTGTGCATCAACTATACTTAAATTTGAAAAATTAAAAAAAAAAAAAAAAAGGAGGGTCATCTGTTTCCGCGCCACAGTTGACCAGGGGTAATGAAACAGGCGGAAAGTGAAACCATGACTAAGGGGAGAATACTGTGCTAGCAATTCCTTATTAGAGGGACAGCCCTGCTCCTTGGGTCAGTGAATTCCGCAGCCATGGGCGCAGGCTTCCTACCCTGGGGGAGGTTACATGGTCTGTGTAATCCCCGTGAATCTCTGGGCTTTCAGGTCTATCCCCAGAGATGCCTCCATTCTCCGTTGTTGCCATTACTTTTGTCAGGAGCTCCCCTCTTCTCCTGTTGCCTTTCTGTTTTGTGGACCTCCAAGACCACCCACACATTCTGTGATTTGCTAGGATTCATGGATTTCAGCCTCATACTTGTGGTTAACATTTATTACAACAGTGCAGTCAGGATATACAGCTATGTTAGGAAAAACATATCTGAAAAAACACACCAGGCAGAGTCTGGAGAAATCCCTGTGTTGGCTTCCTATGCCCTTTGCCTCCTGTGAGGGGTCACACACAGCACGCTCTCTCTCTCCAGCAGTAAAAATATATCAACACCTGTGTAATGTGTGTGCCCAGGGAAGGCTGTTTGTGACTCAGAGCTCAGGGTTTTCACGGGAAGCTGATCACAGAGGCACCCGTGCCCACCAGAGGTCCAGACCGCAAGATTCTAAAGAGGGTGCTCACCATAAAAAATGAAGACATAAAGCATCGTTTGTATAAACAGTCTAGGCAAGCTGGCAGAGCCCTCAGACCTTACCAATTAGTGAATGTTTTTAAAAGCTAAGTTCCCAGATGCCGGCCAAAGGTCAATCTTGCAAAGCAAGACCTTCTAAAGGTAACAGCCTCAGGGCAATGGCATTTGCTCTTGCCTGCAAATTTTTTTTAGGTTGGTTACCAATTGCTTTGGAACCAAGAATCTAGTCTCGATTCCTGAAGACGTATTCGATGTCTGTCCACTAACTTCCCTGATCTTCAATTTCCTCACTTGGAAAATGGGTTTGGAACCCGGCTACCAGTCATTGGGCACAAAATTTAGTTCAAGGCGCTTTGGTATAAAGTAGGTTGGTTGGCACAACAATTTTGTTTCAATTAAATACCTTTCTAAAAATTAACTAAGGAAGTTTATGCTAAGGTGCTTTGTAAACTATAAATTGAAACGCTCTACAAAATATTATTTATTTATTTGTTTGTTTGTTTGTTTGTTTGTTTATTATTGGCTCCCAGCGTAGCAGACCACGCCTTTTCTAAGCGGTCCCCAGCTCCTGTGTGTGCCCTGGGTCCCGGATGCTGGTGGGCAGGGCTGGTGCTGCAGGGTCGTGTGGAGTGACCTTGATGGAGACATTAACACCATTTTGTGCCTCAACCATTTTGCTTCAGAAATTACACAAAGGAAATATCTTCTCTCACCTTACAGCATAGAAGTTAGAAGCACAGATTCTAAATCTGTATGGCCTAGGCTTGAATCCCCATTCTTCCACTGACTGCCTTTGTTATCCTGCGCAAACAAGTTATCTCTCTGAGCTCCAGTTTCCTATGTGTGAGGTCAGGTCAAAGTACCAACATCATTGGGCTGTCCTGAGCTTTAAACGAGAGGGTACTTATAAAGTACTTACAACAGTATCTGGCACTTGGCAAGTACCTTATAAATATTTGCTATTATTAGTATTAACTTTGTTGATATCTTCGAAACATTGTGTTGTGTAATGGAAAGAAAATAGACTTTTGAACCAGGGAGAACCGGATTTAAATCCTGGCTCAGCATTTATTTGTAGGACTTTGGGAAAGTTACTCAAGCTCTTTGAACTCTTTTCTCCTTAGATCAGAAAATGGAAATATTCTTTACCTGCCAGAGTGTTTTGAGGTTAGGATTAGAAGTAATATAAATATAGTAGTCGGCACATAGTAGATACTTAACACATTTTTATTATTGTTCATTGATTCATTTTATAACTATTTATAGAGTGTCTATTATGTGTCAGGCGTTATGCTGGACGTTGGAGACATGGTTTTGAATAAGACAAGTCCCTGCTGCTTGCTGTCTACCTCAGGGTGAGGAAAAACACATGACAAATTAATGAACTCGTGCATACATAGTCTTATATCAGTGATGGGTGCAATGGAGATGGAAAGCCCGGACGACATGATAAGGCCAGGGTGAGGCAAGGAGAGTGACTGGAGACCCGGGTGGTGGTTTTAGAGAGGGCGAGGAGGGATGGCCTTTATGAGGAGATGACATATTTACAGAGACTGGAACAGAGAGAGTGGTGCAAAGCCCTGCGAAGAAAAGTGTCTAGGAAGAGGGAATTGCAAGGGTAAGGCTCTGAGATGGGAGGAAGCTTGGCCTGTGTGAAGAACAGTAAAACACCCAATGGGGCAAGAGAGTGGAAAGCAATAGAGGAAGGATGGGGATCAGAGAGAGGTAGAGGACAGGTCAGTCAGGGCCTCCCTACCCAAGGGGGAAATGCTAGGTTTTCTTCTGAGAGGAAGGAGCCATTGTAGAGTATAAACAGAAAAGACATAATCTGATTTTCATTTAAAAGCTCAATCAGTAGCAGGGCAAGTTTGGAACCAGGGAGAGCATGTTGGATTCTCTTTATGAAGTGGATAATAGTAGCCAGAACTGGGTGTTGCAGAGAAGATGCTGAGACTGTCTGATTGCAAATATTATCATTACTAGTATTATTTATTTTAGCTTATAATTATTACTAACATTGTTAGCAGAAAACAACTTTTATTGCACCCAAAGCAAAACAAATGCAAGTTAACCTTTCCCAAAATACTATTTTTGAAGAAGTTCTTTGGCATTCTTGAAAGGGAAATATCATAAAGGAGAAATTTTATGAAGTGGCCTTATTTTATTCTCCTCACAGCTATACAGGAGTGAGGCTTATTACTTTTTTGATTTCTCATATTTCCTCATTATAAATCCCCCAAACAACTCAGAAGAGAAAGGAGCGTAAACATCTTGGGTGTCATGTGTGCAATGATGATTCTGAAAATGTCTCATCAACTTGTCTTTGCTGCTTATAGAGTTTTCCTTCAGGACGTCTGCTTCCTGCCCCTCTAATGGGGTGTTGAATTTCCCCAGAGTAGGTGTGAATGCTTGGTTGTCAGGGTGCTTATGGTGTTTTATGCAGGTTGTTGCTTACCTACCCTGTTCCGATGTTTTTCTTTTGTCAGCATTTGATTGGATTCTTTCATCTGTGATTCAGTGTTTATATTAAACTCCATTTGCTTCTCTGCTCCTTCTCAAGACTTTATCATGTGGAAAAAAGGCCTATGTCCTTTAGTGCTGATTTTCTGCTGTTTTGGGGAGGCAGTCTCTAGCAATGCTGCATAATAAAGAGTGTTCAGAGTTAATTAACATGGGCTGGATTACTGCATAAAGGGCTGGCCAGGAAAATTGTTCACCATGCTCCCATGTAAGAATAAAGTTCAAGGAAACCTTTAAACACCCAAACAGATCACTTGGGTAATAACAGAAAGTCACTCTTTAATGTCATATATTTACCCGAAGGCCAAAAACTATGGAAGTATCCATGCACGTACTTCAGCAAAGTCTTGGAGTGTGGTGGACTGAAATAATTTTTCTTTGTGAAGCAACAGACTCCTTTCTAGTCAGAAGGAAGAAAAAGCAGAGCCTTTTTTTTCTTTTCTTTGAAGGGGACTGCTGGAAGTTGAAGCTTGGTGCTCACTCTGCCAGCTCTTTGTGGCATATTTGGCGAGTCACTTCTCCTTTATGAATCTCATTTATAAAATAAAGAGTTAGAGCAAAAGATTTTTAAGGTCTCTTTCATTATAAATAACCCTGGAGATGGGTTGATGGCTTTTCTATGACTATTTACGTTAATATCCATAGCTCTTCCTGAACGTGGTTATTATTATTTTTAAATAACTCATTCAAAAGGTAATGTTTTAATTCCTCCTTAAGTCTGCTAGAAATGTTTAAATATTTTCTGAGGGTAACCTGGTTTTAATGAACACCATAAAAATGTTTAGTCTGATATAATAAGTCCATTTCCGCATCTCCACAAGTGGCCCAGAATAATGATATTTTACTGAATTCTATTACAAGTTTTCAAAATAGACTTTAAAATGAATATTCTTATGAGTTAATTATTACAAGACTTTGAAAAATGTTTGTTAAAAACAACAATAGTATCTGATAGAAACTTTTTAATTGCCAGTATAAAATGCCAGTATTTTATAGACCTCTCATTTTCTCTCCCTAATAGCATGTAGATAAGTATTGCTAATTTCTTTTCAGAGGAGGCAATTGAAACAGAAAGTTTAAGCATTTTGCTTAAAATGTTGTTTTCATTACAAAGTCAAGTTCAACCAATACACATTCATTGTACACAACAGCAAACAGTGTTGTGATGAGGAGCAGACAAGGAGAATGAGATGATCTCAGGACATGAGGAACTTCCATATAGAGGAAATGATTAAGTGGATAGAGTCAATCCTGCTTCTGCCCTGGACACTTCATAACACCTGTTGTAGGACATGTTTACTATTTTATTATCTCTCTCTCCCATTAGAATATGGGTTTGATAAAAGCAGAAAGCACATTTTGTTGTTGTTTACTCCTTTATATCTAAAACCCTGAACAATGCTGGCTACATAGTAGGCCCTCAGGATATATTCATTGAATGAATGAATAAATGGATGAAGAGTCTGCAGTTTGGGGCATGCTGAAAATTAATACAAGAGATTTTTAAGGGAGATGCTTTGGAGACATAGTGCAGGGGAGATTAATTTTGACATCTTGAGGAAGACTTCATAGAGGACGAGGTGTTTGGATTCAGAAGAGAGGCAAGGTTGCATTTGGTGGAGAGTCAATGGGAAGAGCTCTTCCAGGGAGAGCAACGAGGCAGGGAAAAGACAGGTGTGGAAAGTTTAGGGCACCGTGAGAGTAATTTTAACAATAGTCAGCAATAACTGAGCGCTCTTTTTGTGCCAGATATTGTGCTAAGCCTGTGTTACATGCATCGTCTCATTTGGTCTTCACAGCCACAAGTGAAAGTAGGTGCTTCATCGTCCCCCTGGTTGGAAAATGGTAACCTATATAAGGTGGAGAGTAAACAAAAATGTCAGTGTAGTTTTCTATTCGGGAACAACTTTCTTACCACGATAAGAAATGTGAACGTATTCCTGAAGGACAAGAAGAACCATCGTAGTAAGAATGGCTTCCTCAAATCTGTGATTGAAGTAGGTGACTTTGATATTGAGGTGACAGGTAGTTTAGAAGTAGAAGAAACTGCTAACAGGTATTTTACCAATTCAGGAAAGGTAATGAAGATGTGGCTTCTCCAAGAAGAAGGGAAGGAGAGAAATGGCATTTGAGGGACACTGTGGCCTTAGATTTGACAACAGGATAAGAAAGCAACCAGGACTCTGAGATTTTAACACTGAGTGAGCCCTGGTTGCTACCAAAATCATAAACACCTGAGAACAATCAGGTTTATAAAACATCTACCTTTAGTTCTTGGTCATTTTGGATATGACGTACCTTTCAGATTGAGGTGGTGTGAGAATCACAAGCTATTGAAATTGTGTAGCATCATAAAAGTTATTCCATCATGTAATGCCTTATTTTACACATGAGGAAACTAAAGCCCAGGAAGGTAAATACCCTCATCTGCAGTCACATATTTAGTCAGTGGCCTCTGCCACCTGTATTGAAAATACAGGTTTGGAACTTAGAAAAGATTAAGGAATATTGATTTATGAATCTTGAACCCTGACAAATGTTATAGAAACTGGCATTGCTATTTTGCTGATATTACAGGGCACATAACAGAATTTGCTTAAAAATACCTCCTGAAGTACTCAGGCAGGGAGAAAAGATGGGGTGGGAAAGAGTTTCCCTGTGTATTTTAGCAAAAATAAAAAAGGAAAACCAACAATCTAAACTCCAGAAGCGCATCATTTTCTGTACATTAACAGTTGTAATTCCCTGCGTAAGTGAAATTCTAACGCGACGAAGCAATTTTGATGTTCTGTATGGTTCATTAAAGCATAATTCTACTGCTTCTGTGAATTCTTGTACTGTTGCCCAAAGCAACAGTTAAATATTTTTGTGAAAACACAATCCTCACCGGTATTTCTCCAAGGTACTTTGTTTTACATAAGGCAAGACATTGAGCCAGTTGAATAAAATCTTAAATACAATTCCAGTTCCACAATTGTTTAACACGCTGGTGCTAGAACTCTGCATGGCCCTGAAAACAGGAATATTCTATTAAACCCTCCTTGCCTTCATTAGGCAAAGTCTCTGATTGAAACTAGTGGATAACCTCCTAGAAAAATGGTCCTTGGTGTAGTATCAACCAATAAGCAGCCTTGAAAGCACACACGGGCGTATCAGAGCAGGGGGAGACATGATCCACTCCTATGCTCATGAGCACTGATGATGATCGATGAATCATGACTGTGGGAGGGGGCTTCAAATTTGTTATTTGACCACGAGCACTGCTTCAAAATTTCCAGCGAATTCCTAGTGGGTATGCACATCCCCCCCCACCCCCAATTTGGGTTTAGAGAATCTCACTCACTATAATTGTCAGAGAAGGTACCGTGCTTAGGACAAGAAAGACTCAATATGCTTAGGGACATACTGGGATGCCTGTGTCCCTGAGGGAAATCTTCCAAAGTTGGAAGTATTGTATCTCCATTTTATAGATAAAAAACCCTAGAACACGAAATGAGATTATATGGTAGAAATATTAAAAGCTTAGTATCTATCTTAGAGTACATGTTCTCATAATTAAAATAAAATCAGTTACTGGTAAGCCTAAAGACAAAAAGGCTTAATTATCCTGAAGTATATGCAAAAGAATTACAGTGAGAATACAATTAGTCATTTTAATTTCTACTTTGCAATTAAAAAATAAGTATCTTAGGTGAATTCAGAAGAAATTTAAGTTATAAGTTGGTAATATTTCTGAAAGATAGGATTGTCAAAACCTGATAAAATTAACAAGTAGATGCAGACTCCCTCCCAGAAGAATTTTAAAGGGAATGATAGACAACTGTCTGGAATGATTTACATGTATTCTTGCCTAAGGGTGTATAAGATGGACATAACACATTCTCTAGAATGATTGTATTTCGGTTCCAATCCAAAAACTATAGAACATCCCATAAAATACTTTTATAGGTAATTTTATTATACTTTTACTGGAATTCTGAAATTGAAAAATTTCTGGATTTTTCATACATGAACAAATAAATGAATAAATTGTGTAAAACCACACTACGAAATATTGAGAAAATATCTACCCCATATATCCTAGGGAACTATAAGCAGACTTTTACCTAGATTTGTAAGATGATATGTCCTCCCAGTAACTCTATCAATCATACATTTGAAAAGAGTTTTATAACATTTTAAACAATTTTTACTTATATGATTTAAGATAAGCAGTAATGCTACGACTTTGCCTCTATCAGTTATCTATCACCACGATATTATTATTTAAGTAGCCACAAAATTTCAGTGACAAATAATAACCATTTCTTGCTCTTGAATCTAGGTCCGCTAGACAGCTCTGCTGATTTTAGCTGGGGTTGTTCACATGACTGGGTGTTAGCTATCTGTAGGCTGAGGGAGGATGGACTAGGCTGGGGCAAGCTGGACAACTGGACTCTGTGCCACCTGTTTCTCATCCTCCAGCAGGCAAGTCTAGGTATATTCTCAGAATGATGAAAGGGGTGCAAGAAAGCAAATGGAAGTATGCAAGGCTTCTAGAGAACTGAGCACATTATTATTTCTGGGTCATTCAATTGGCCATATCACGTCCTAGAGCCCCAAACCCCAGGGGTTAAATGGGAAGGCACCACCAAGACAAAAGGTGTGACTATAAGGAGTAGAAAAAATTTGGACCGTTTTTGTAGTCTACAACAGGGATCATAACGCCCTGGATTCTCTTTAGCGATGAAGCTCAGAGAGGTAAGTGATTGCTTTTAGAATGAAGTCTCAAGGATGTCAATCTTTTAAAACCCACTTTAGAATCCTTTTCTTTTCTTTTCTTTTTTTTCCCCCCAAGTTGTACTTGCAGGGATCCAAGCACTTACTGGACAAATCTGTCTAGTGTTTGCTCTACACATCACGCATTGATTTAGTGGTAATTTCCCATTTAAAAAGTACTTTCACATGCACCAAAATCATCTGAGATCATTCCTGGACTTCTCTGGAATAGTATTATTGTTGACATTATGTTCTAAATGAGAAAATTGAGGATAATGTGCGATGTGTAAGAGCTCTTGTTTAAATCATTTTCACCTTCAATACACCTTCCTTTCTCATGAAGTAAAATGAGTGAACCCTTTATTTGTAAGGGGTTAAGGATGAATGAAAACGTAACACTATTAGCAATGTAGCCTTGATGAACCTAGAAACTGTTAGTGGCATAACCTCAGTGGCACCATGTAGGTTAAATTCCTAGTCTAATCTTCCCTTTTTAGGACAGTAGAATTAGCTCCAAGAAATATTTTGTTGTACCCTCAAATGCATTTATTATTTTTTTCCTTTAGAGTTCTCAAATGTACTCCTTTCTTCATAGTTTGGGTTGTGTTTCAGTGCTTGCTTATCCAAACTGAGATGACATGAAGGCACACGGGATAAAATCTTTTCCAACTGAGGTAAAATATCTTAGGAGGTAAGGAGTCTTGGTACCAGTGAGAGTCATGTTCATCTGAGTGGAGATTTTTTCCTTAATCTCCTCCTACGTTGTTGGACACACAATGTAACATTTCTGGCAGTGCCTGTGGGTATGACAGTGAAATGGAACAAGATAAAAATTTGAAGCAAATATGCCTAATAGACTGATAATTTTTCTCTCCTCGGTCTCGAGTTTAGGCATAATAACTTCTATAAATTCCATTGACTGGCATCAAAGAGTTAATGAGGTCATTTCCATAATTATTCATTTTCCTAAAGTGAAGATAAGCAGGAAGCCACTTCAACTGTCAAAATTAACTGGGGCATCAATCAAAAGCTCATAGATTTTGAGATAATTCTGTATTTAAACTCAATTTAGTTTCCACAGGGGGACTCTAACCTGCCTAGGAGGCTTAATTAGGCTAACTGCCTGAAAAACAGCATAAACCATATGGGTGGGTTCTTATTCAAAACTGGTTTTATGAGCATTCTCATAGCTCTTACAGAAAATAAATGAACTTTCAGGGATCTTCAACTAAGCCTTCTGTTTAGTAATTCCATAAGGAGCATGGAAACAGCTTAGAAGGAATTGATCTTTTTAAAGAGGGCTTTATATTGTGCTTTGCTGTTTTTATATCATGATTTGAACTATATCATGAACTCTCAGAGCCCAGGAGAGACAGAATACATTCAGGGGGTATTTTTAAAGCTACAGATCAAAACTGAAACTTCCAATTCCCCAAGGGTATGACACTCTGCCCTTGCACCTTCTGAAAATTTCAATAAATCAAATATTTATTAAGCATTCCTACATAAGGTTCCAAGGAATATAGAGATAAATAACATACAGGTTTTTTTTTTATCCTCAAGAATCTTAATGAGAGTAATAGATGCATACACAATTATAATAAATATTAGACTTTAGTGAGCACTAAAAATATAAATAAACATAAATGAGAGCATAAGGTAAGGAGTGACTAATTCTGCCTGATGAGATCAGTGAGGGCTTTGCTAAAAGTCTCCTTAGCAGCTGGGTTCTGTGGGCACACTGCAGAAACTTGATGGACCCTTACTCAAAATTTAGATCAGAATGCCACACACACACACAGAGGATATGAAAAAAAGGTTATTGGTTACATAATGAGACTTTTGGGGCGGAGAAGGGTAGCTTCCTAATGCTATCACCACTTATTCCCTGAGATCCCTAGTTCACTAAGGAATAGTACGCATTGTCTGCTTCTATATACCACTTCCTGCCACTACCCCAGGAAACTTCTGCTACTATGACCATGACACTTCCAACACTTTAGCATAAGAAGCTTCTGGTTCCCTGAACTCCAAAGAGCTTCCCTTTCACCACAACCTCAGGGCCCAACCTGGATGTTGGTATCCCCCATGACTGCATGCATTCGGAGATCCTAAGCCCAAGTACTCTTAGCTTTGATCATAACCCCTAATGTCTGCATTGTTAGAGTGTCTTACTTTTTGGAAGTCTTCTCTTTGGCCTCTCTAGTCCTTCTTCTCCTCCCCATCTGGCACCCTCCTGTGGCCTCACTTTCTTCCAATTTAGCTATCTCTGAAACATCCTTTTCATTAATCTGTTTATTTGTTTAACCACTATTTGAGCACCTATCAAATGCCAATCACTGTTTAGACACTAAAAATATAGTATTGAAAATAAATTTGACTTTTAGCATGGAGTTTACATATTAGGGGAAGAAGACAGATAATAAGCAAATAAGAAAAGATTTATAATATGTCAGAATGCAATAAGAACTATGGAAAAAATATAAAGCAAGTTAAGAGGGCTGTAGAATGTGAGGACAAGGGAGTTATTGCACTTTACATACTAGAGTGGTCATGGAAGGCGTCACCGATGAGGTGATATTTGCTTAGAGACTTGAAGGAAATTAAGGAATGAGCCATGCTTATTTTGATAGAAGGACTTTCTACGAGCAGTAGAGAAAGTACACAAATTCAGAGGCTGGAGTGTGTTGCCATGTTTGAGAACAGCAGAGATCAACGTATCTACAGTGGAGTGAACAATGGGGAATATGGAAGGAGAGGTATAACTGGAGAGCTATTTGGGGACAAAGTAATGTAGGACCTTGCAGACCATGGAAGATTTAAGGTGGTGAAATGGCCCAATCTGGCTTGATCTGATTCCTGTTGACCTCATCTTCATTCTCAGTATTCTTGCCCTGTTTGATTTGACTCATCTTTTATTTTATTTAATGGATCTTCTTCTAAGCATATAAACATGCTCATGTCTATCCTATAATTAAATAAACAAAGGACAAAAATAAAGACTTTAGGTACTACCTGATCCTTCTCCCGCCTTTGATAACCAAGCCTCTCAAAAGAGTAACAATAATTTACAGCCCATCCACACTTGCACACCCCATATTTATTATTCAATCCATATAATCATATTCCACAAACTGAACCCACTGTTGTCAAGGTTGTTGCTGAATTCAAAGGACATATTTTAGTACTAGTCTTACTCTCTCCCTCTCTTGGTGTGAATTATTGACTATTCTCTTCTTGAAAGTCTGCTCTGTTGGTTTTCAAGGCATGCTGTGTTCCCTAGGGTTCCATTTTTGTTCCTCTTCTCCTCTCCACATTCTCTTCTCTCAATGTCATTCACTTTCATGACTACGATTGTCATCTATATGCTGATAACTCCTTAATATATATGTAGGTCAAGCCACTTTTAAAAAATTTAGTTCCAGCCCATATATCAAAGTTGTTACTATCTCCATTTGAATTTCTCAAAGGTACTTGAAACTCATTGTGTCCATAATTTATCTTCTTTTCTCCCACAAGCTACTTCTCCTCTCTTTATAGTTCCTAACTTAGTGAGGAAGCTAAGTCAACTCAAGTTTTAAAAGCAAAGTTTGTTTCAGTCTGCTGTTTAATTGTTCACTAAGTCCTGGAGATTGAACACATAGCTGGTCCAGTTACTTCCCTGATTGAAATCTCCCTGGTCAAATTCTACTCATCCTTTCAGAATCTCAGTTGTTATCTCATTCAGGAAACTTCTTTCACCCCTGGATCTTCATCCTAGGCTGGAGTAAATGACCTTCTTACCTGCTTCCATCACTTCATTTCCACAGATCTTTCAAGCACTTAATATCATGTTTGGTAATGATCTTGAACCATCCATGTATGTCAGTGAAGCTTGAGCAACTTGACAGCAAAGAGTGTGTCTTTGTCATACACTGTGATAGTGCCTGAAATATTGTAGATCCTTAATAGATATTTGTTGAATGACTAGAGTTGACATTTAAGAAAGTGTGAGTGAAATTTCCTAAGGCAGAGGACAATGGATCAAGTGACAGAAACCTCAATTCTGACTAATATGCTAAGATGATAGTAGGATAGTTCACACAGCAAAGGAGTATATACAAATGCTACAGAAAGGCAGTAAGCAGGGTAGCAATGGGAACTAAGAAACTAAACCAGAGGCTCAGGGCAATCAGGCTATTTTCATTTTCTTTTACCCGTATTTTTCTGTGTGTTGGCTTCAACCTCTCAGGCAGGGTTTCTCCATGAGTCTAAAATAATGAGTGCCTAGAGATGTAGATACACATATATCAATTACTGGACCAATGAATATAACCAGTGTGATGAAACATGATGCTTAGCTCAGCGTGGTACTAATTTCCACTCCTGGACCACGAATGTAACCTGTAAATCTGGATCTTGTTAGAAGGCGGCAGTTCTCATCAGAGTATGTGATGGAAGTTTGAAAGAGGGGGGCAGTTCCTCAAAATAAGGAGACTGATGGTACCAGAAGGGAAGGGTCTGGGCAGACATTATAATATATACTTACTTAAACTAGTAATATTGGCTAAAGTTTTCCAGTACTCATTCTGTAGGAGACATTGTGCTAAGCACTTTACATAAATTTTCTCATTGAATTCTCATAACAACCGTAACAGATGAGTGTTTCCATTAAAATTCTTTCATCTACAACAAAATAACATCCAACTAAAAGTGGCTTAAATTTAGGGTTTCATTTTGCTCACTTAACCACAAGTAAAGAGTAAGACAGGTGATTGCAGTATTGGTGTCAACTGCTCAAAGGTTTTCTCTAGTTCTGTTAGTTTTCTACTCAGTATTACAAAATGGTGGCCATAGCTCCAAGTTTGCATCTTCACACAACATTAAAAATTGAAAAGAGAATAGAAACTTTTTGGCCATCTCTTATGAGGAGAAAATTTTAACAAGAAATATCCCCTTAAACTTCCCAGCAAGAGTGACAGGACAGGATGGCATTATATACTCATGGTTGAGCAAATGAGGGTGGAAAAGCAAGTCTCTGACATTTTTAGTCTCATGGGGGACTGTCTCTTTTATGGCAAAGAAGATAATGGTAGAATGGTTGCTGGTACATAACAAATAGTTTTTGCCTCAGTGTATAATATTGTATTGGAATGTTTTGGTAAAAGAAACATAAAATCTGACCAAAGACTTAAAACCAGGAGGATGCTTCTTGTTAGCCCTTAACATAATAAACATCTTAAGTTATGCAAGCAGTGCAGATACAAAGATGACCAGTCCTTGACCTTAACGTATTAAAGAGAAAGTATCTATCTATTCTGCCATATATTTGAGTTCATAGCCTTCTTGCATCTTGTATTTTCTCCCTAGAATTATTGTATAAATGTTTATAAGTGTTTAGGGAGGTGTGATTGTTTTCTTAATTATTATAAATTGAAGAAATTGTTGGATCAAACAAGAATTGCATTCCAGGACTTACCTGATTTTCCATGCTGTCTGAACTGTGTGAAAATTTCATTTCTGGCTGGTGACACTAATTGGCACTCTCTTCAACAATCTCTATGTAAGACAGTATTAATTAGACATGAAAAAGAGTGTTTCCTTATCATCTGATCCAGCAGGTGGTTGCTGCAGTTGAGGGCAGGATGAAGTTGGTGTTAAAAGTTACACCTTGCCAAATCACTTTATTTTTAAGTAGAAACTTACAGATCTTACTTGCTAGTTGTGGAACATTTAGTCAAAGACTCACCATGGCCTCAATCCACAACTTTGCAAACTTTTCCTTTTCCTGTTGTGCAATACATATACACATAAGATATAATTTTACAAAAATTAAAAAAAATTTTTTTTCTCTTTCAACCCTTTCAGGCACTGGTGGTGCCGAGGACCATAAAATAAGGACTAAATTAACTTAAGTTTCTAGTTGCATATACAGGCATTGATCCGTACTAAATTTTTGTACTGAATTGTACCCTTTTCTTGATTTTTCCTCTTACCTCTCTTATCTTTCCTTCTGATTTTCTTTCTTTGGGTCTTTTCTACTGCCCATCCTTTCGAAGTAGTTGCAGGACTCTCTGGCCTTCTTCCTTTTCTCTGAGCCATCTTACATAGTCTCATGATTTTAACTACCCTGAATAGTAAGAGGCAGGCAGATAATTAAATGTGTGAATTAGATTGGTGAGAGATAGAGGAAATGATGGGGCCTGTGGCGTACTGGAAATGACTAAAGATATTTACAGTTATACTCAAGGGGAAAAAACCCACTATGTTGGGCCAAATAAAATGGTCTGCCAGATGAATTCAGCCCTTAGTATCTTTCTTGCTATTCCCAGTCCCCAAATCTGTGAACTCTCAGCCTCTCCCCAAAGCTTCATGCTCAAATGGCAAATTGTCTAGTGGCTTGTGAATAGGCTACTGCTTCTCCAAACCCTCTGCATTTTAGAATCACCTCAAAAAACTTTTTATTTTTTATTTAATTTTTTAAAAGATTTTCTTTATTTATTTTGAGAGAGAGTTCATGAGCAAGGGGGAGGGGCAGAGGGAGAGGGAGAAGCAGGCTCCTCACTGAGCAGGGATGGATGGATGATGGACATGGGACTTGATCCCAGGACCCCAAATCATGACCTGAGCTGAAGGCAGATGCTTAACCAACTGAGCTACCCAGGTGCCCCAAAAGTCTTTTTAAAATACTGCTGTTCAGGGACAGGACCTGGGCCTTAAACTTTCTTTTTTTAGAGAGAGAGAGAGAGAGCACATGCATGTGGAATGGGGATGGAGGTGAGGGTGAGGGGGGCAGAGGGAGAGGAAGAGAAAGAATCTCAAGTAGGCTCCATGCCCAGCACAGAGCCAGCACTGGGTAGGATCTCAAAACTCTGAGATCATGACCTGAGCTGAAACCAAGAGTTGGCCAATTAACCAACTGAGCCACCTGGGCACCCCATGAGGTTTAAACTTTTTTTTAACGTTCCCCAGGTGTTGAGAATCCCTGTCAACAAATTTTTCTTTTTCAAATCCTAAGCATTTCCTGTGATTTAAGAATGTAAATGGTAGATGATAAAAAACAAGAAGTATTCTAAAATTATAGTTTTCTGTGACTTAAACTTTTGAAATTTTAGATGTTTTGTGATCAATCTTTGAAAGTTCTATTCCTACATGGAAATGTTCATTTTCTGTTTAATGGGTGAAAAACTTTTTAACTTATGCTTATAAGTTATTTTATTTGAATCCTTTTCTAATTCTTACCTATTTCATCTGACCATTTTTAGAGACACGTGTAGAAATTTACCTCTATGACAATTAGTTTGTAAATTTCTCCTTATACTTCTATAATTCTGTGATATGTTTTGATGCTAATGTTTTTTGTTCCATAAAGTTGTATAACTATTTGTAAATTTGTTTTGGTAGATTATTTCTTGTATCATTTTTAATAATTTCTGGACATTGAATTCTATCTTATAGTTGCTTTTTTGGAGGAGAGGGGGGCAAGCATTTATCTGGAGCTATATGGCATCTATATGGCTCGAGCTATATATATGTGTGTGTATATAAATATATGGGTCCATATATATCCATATATCCATCCATATATATATTTATTTATATATTATTTGTTTATTTATTTCCATCTCTTTATTCTCATTCTATCTGTATCATTTTGTTTTAAATATCATCTTTTGTTATCAATCTACAGCTAGATTAATAGTTTTGAATCCAATGTGACAATCTGTGTTTTTATGGTAGGATATAACCCAGTCACATTTTCTATGTTTATTGATAATTCTGAATTTATTCCTACCATATTTTTACCTTATTTATTTGTTATGGTTACTTTTCTTCTTCTCCTCTTCTACCTCCTCCATTTTTTTCTTCCCAGAGGCTTAGATAAATTTTAAGAAATCTGTTTGAAATTCTGTATTCTATGTGTTTAAAAAAAGATATTTAGAAATGTATTAATATTTTTAATATCTCTATATTCTTTTTTTACAAAGATTTTATTTATTTATTTGACAGAGAGATAGCCGGCAAGAGAGGGAACACAAGCAGGGGGAGTGGGAGAGGAAGAAGCAGGCTCCTAGTGGAGGAGCCTGATGTGGGGCTTGATCCCAGAGCACTGGGATCACACCCTGAGCCAAAGGCAGACGCTTAACTACTGTGCCACCCAGGCACCCCCAAATATCTCTATATTCTTGAATCTTGTCTTACTTTTTTCATCTAGTTATTTTGATGGAGCACAATATTGAGTAAATTATCAAAAAATTATTTCAGAAGTGTTAATATACAATGAACTTTCTAAAAATCTCTTTAAATTTTTCCTCATATGAGTTTTAATGATATATTTCTATTTTCTTTTTAGTATTCTTTTAAAAAATGTCAATTTTTAGAAAAACCTCTTTTGTCTTTATGGATTATTAGAATTTTCTCTATATCACTGGAATTCAGTAATTTTACCAGGGTATGTGTAGGGGAGAAATAATTATTTTTCCTTAATCCTTCTAAGTTTTTGGCTGAGAAGCTATAATAAAAGACAGATTAAAAGAGAAAAACAGAAACTTTTTAACATGCATACCTCATGTATACATGGGAGATACCCAGGGAAGAATGTTTAACTCTTAGAGTTGGCTTAGAACTTTGGTTTAAATACTGTCTTCAGCTAAAAGCAGAAGAAAGGTGTGAGAGAGGCCAGTTTTGAGAAGGGTACCAGGAGAAGTATGGCAAACAAAGATAAGGGTTGTTATGCAGATATAAATTAGTGCCTTCTCCATTGATAAAATGTGTGTGTGTGTGTGTGTGTGTGTGTGTATGTGTGATTTGGAGAAATCCTTCTCTTCCTGGTACAGAGAGGGAAATACACTTACAAATGGAAGTTTTTGTGATAAATATAAATTTCTCCTACAGAAGGATAACTTTTACTCTGTTTTCAGAGTTTCTCTTGCATCTGCTGTTGCTCAAAGTGATCCTCTCACGATAATCCCTATACCAAAAAGAAATATTTTGGGGTGGTATATCCTGTTACTTTTCATGTACTGGCTAGGTAAATTTTTACTTTATTACTCAAAGGGAGCTTTTCATCGGAAATCTTTATTAATTTTTACATCAGGGAAATTTTCTTCCCAGGTCCAATTTTTCCCCTTCCTCTTTCTTTCTTCTTCCTCTGAAGTCCCTATTACTTTTATCGCAGACTTCCCAGATATAATTACATTACTTTAAAATTTCCAACTTTTTGTTCTTTCATATTGTTTGAAGATTATTCCCACGTGGATTTCTTCAGCTGATTTATCTTTAGCTTTGGTTTTTCTACTATTTGGTCTATCTATTGATCTATTTACTTTGAAAATAAGATACATAATTTTCAATTCTCATTGCTTCTTTTTCATAGCAGTTTCTTCTCCTTTTTCTCCTTTGCCTCTTCTCTTTATTTTCTTCATCCTCCTCTTTTTTCTCCTCACAGCTATTCCTTTTTCCCCCTTATAATATTCCCAAATTTCTGAATATTTTCATTATACTTATTGATTATTTTTCTGAAATAATAAAGTTTTTTTCATAAGTTACTTTCTCCTTTTGTGGGCTTGGTACCACCTGTTGCTTTTCCTCAAATGTTTGGTGATTCTTGGTTGTTTGTTTACATCGATGAGGATTTGCTTACTACTAATAGCTGGTGTATACCTCTATAGCCCCAGTGAGAATTCTATTTTTCTTTTTTTTCTTTTTTTTTTTTTTTAGTCCCTTGCTCTACCGACTGAGCCAGCCAGGTGCCCCAGAACACATTTTTTTTTTTTTAATGATTTTTTATTATATTATGTTAGTCACCATACAGTACATCCCCAGTTTCCAATGTAAGGCTCGATGATTCATTAGTTGTGTATAACACCCAGTGCACCATGCAATACGTGCCCTCCTTACTACCCATCACCGGTCTATCCCATTCCCCCACCCCCCTCCCCTCTGAAGCCCTCGGTTTGTTTCTCAGAGTCCATAGTCTGTCATGCTTCATTCCCCCTTCTGACTACCCCCCTTTCTTTATCCCTTTC
>NW_024424453.1:4359925-4399075 GCF_017311325.1 Ursus maritimus | reverse complement strand
ATCACCGGTCTATCCCATTCCCCCACCCCCCTCCCCTCTGAAGTCCTCAGTTTGTTTCTCATAGTCCATAGTCTCTCATGTTTCATTCCCCCTTCTGATTACCCCCCTTTCTTTATCCCTTTCTTCCCCTACCGATCATCTTAGTTCTTATGTTCCATAGATGAGAGAAATCATATGATAGTTGTCTTTCTCTGCTTGACTTATTTCACTTAGCATTCTCTCCTCCAGTGCCGTCCATGTTGTAGCAAATGTTGAGAACTCGTTCTTTCTGATAGCTGAGTAATATTCCATTGTATATATGGACCACAACTTCTTAATCCAGTCATCTGTTGAAGGGCATCTCGGCTCCTTCCACGATTTAGCTATTGTGGACATTGCTGCTATGAACATTGGGGTGCATATGGCCCTTCTCTTCACTACGTCTGTATCTTTGGGGTAAATACCCAGTAGTGCAATGGCTGGATCATAGGGTAGCTCAATTTTTAACTTTTTAAGGGACCTCCACACTGTTTTCCAGAGTGGCTGTACCAACTTGCATTCCCACCAACAATGTAGGAGGGATCCCGTTTCTCCACATCCTCTCCAACAATCATTGTTTCGTGCCTTGTCTATTTTTGCCATTCTAACTGGCGTAAGGTGGTATCTCAAAGTGGTTTTGATTTGAATTTCCTTGATGGCTAATGATTTTGAACATTTTTTCATGTGTCTGTTAGCCATTTGTATGTCTTCATTGGAAAAGTGTCTGTTCATATCTTCTGCCCATTTTTTGATTTGTTTATTTGTTTCTCGTGTATTGAGTTTGAGAAGTTCTTTGTAGATCTTGGATACCAATCCTTTATCTGTAGTGTCATTTGCAAATATATTCTCCCATTCCGTGGGCTGCCTCTTAGTTTTTCTGACTGTTTCCTTGGCTGTGCAGAAACTTTTAATCTTGATGAAGTCCCATAAATTCATTTTATCTTTTGTTTCTCTTGCCTTTGGGGATGTGTCATGAAAAAGGTTGCTTTGGCCCATGTCGTAGAGGTTGTTGCCTATGTTCTCCTCTAGAATTTTGATGGATTCCTGTCTCACATCGAGGTCTTTCATCCATTTGGAGTTTATTTTTGTGTATGGTGTGAGATAGTGGTCAAGTTTCATTCTCTTGCATGTAGCTGTCCAATTTTCCCAGCACCATTTATTGAAGAGACTGTCTTTTTCCCACCGGATGTTTTTTCCTGCTTTATCAAATATTAGTTGCCCAAAGAGCCGAGGGTCCATTTCTGGGCTCTCTATTCTGTTCCATTGGTCTATGTGTCTGTTTTTGTGCCAGTACCATGCTGTCTTTGTGATCACAGCTTTGTAGTACAGCTCGAAATCCGGCATTGTGATGCCCCCAGCTTTGTTTTTCCTTTTCAACAGTTCCTTGGAGATTCGGGGCCTTTTCTGTTTCCATACAAATTTAAGGACTATTTGTTCCAGTTCTTTGAAAAATGTCCTCGGTATTTTGATCGGGATAGCATTGAAAGTGTAGATTGCTCTGGGTAGCATGGACATTTTAACTATGTTAATTCTTCCAATCCATGAGCATGGAATATCTTTCCATCTTTTTATGTCTTCCTCAATGTCTTTCAAGAGTGATTTATAGTTTCTAGAATATAGGTCCTTTACGTCTCTGGTTAAGTTAATTCCAAGGTAACGTATGGTTTTTGGTGCTATTGTAAATGGGATGGATTCCCTAATTTCTCTTTCTTCGGTCTCGTTATTCGTGTATAGAAATGCAACTGATTTCTGAGCATTGATTTTGTATCCCGCCACGTTACTGAATTGCTCTATAACTTCTAATAGTTTGGGAGTGGCTTCTTTTGGGTTTTCCATATAGAGTATCATGTCATCTGCAAAGAGAGACATTTTGACTTCTTCTTTGCCAATTTGAATACCTTTGATCCCTTTTTGTCGTCTGATTGCTGTTGCAAGGACTTCTAGTACTATGTTGAATAATAGTGGCGAGAGTGGGCATCCTTGTCGAGTTCCTGATCTTAAGGGAAAGGCTTCCAGCTTTTCCCCATTGAGAATAATATTTGCAGTAGGCTTTTCATAGATGGCTTTTATGAGATTGAGAAATGTACCTTCTATTCCTACACTCTGAAGGGTTTTAATCAGGAAAGGATGCTGTATTTTGTCAAATGCTTTTTCGGCATCGATTGAGAGGATCATATGGTTCCTGAGTCTTTTCTTGTTGATATGATGTATCACGCTGATTGATTTGCGAATATTGAACCACGCTTGCATCCCAGGTATGAATCCCACTTGATCGTGATGGATAATCCTTTTAATGTACTGTTGGATTCTATTAGCAAGTATCTTGTTGAGGATTTTGGCGTCCATATTCATTAGGGAAATCGGTCTGTAATTCTCCTTTTTGAGGGGGTCTTTGCCTGGTTTGGGGATCAAGGTAATATTGGCCTCATAGAATGAGTTTGGTAGCTTTCCTTCTGTTTCTATTTTTTGAAATAGCTTTAGGAGAATAGGTATTATTTCTTCTTTGAATGTTTGGTAGAATTCCCCAGGAAAACCGTCCGGGCCTGGAGTTTTGTTATTTGGAAGGTTGTTTATCACTGACTCAATTTCTTCATAATTAATTGGCCTGTTTAAGGAATCAATTTCTTCCGGTTTCAATCTTGGTAGTTTATAGGTTTCCAGGAAGGATTCCATCTCTTCCAGATTGCTTAGTTTATTGGCATATAGCTGTTGATAAAAATTTCTAATAATCCTTCCAATTTCAATGGTGTTCGTCGTGACCTCTCCTTTTTCATTCATAATTTTAATAATCTGGGTCCTTTCTCTTTTCTTTTGGATAAGTCTTGCCAGTGGTCTGTCAATTTTATTGATTCTCTCAAAGAACCAGCTTCTAGTCCTGTTGATCTGCTCTACTGTACTTCTGGTTTCTGCTTGATTGATTTCAGCTCTAATTTTGGTCAACTGCTTCCTCGTGCGTGGATTAGGCCTGTCCCTCTGTTGCTGTTCCAGCTTCTTGAGGTGAGAATATAAAAACTGCATTTTAGATTTTTCTATTCTTTTGAGTGAGGCTTGGATGGCTATGTATTTCCCCCTTAGGACTGCCTTTGCAGTATCCCATAGGTTTTGGACTGTTGTATTTTCATTCTCATTGGTCTCCATAAATTGTTTAATTTGATTTTTGATTTCCTGGTTTATCGAGTCATTCCTGAGCAGGATGGTTCTTAGTCTCCAAGTGTTTGAGTTTCTTCCAAATTTTTCCTTGTGGTTGAGTTCCAATTTCAGAGCGTTGTGGTCTGAGAATATGCAGGGGATAATTTCAATCTTTTGGTATCGGTTGAGACCTGTTTTGTGTCCCAGAACATGGTCTATTCTTGAGAATGTTCCATGGGCATTAGAATAGAATGAGTATTCTTTGGTTCTGGGGTGTAGTGTTCTATATATATCTATGAGGTCCAACTCGTCGAGTATGGCATTCAAAGCCTTTGATTCTTTGCTTAGTTTTTGCCAGGGTGTTCTGTCTATTTCTGAGAGTGGAGTGTTGAGGTCCCCTACTATTAATGTATTTTTATTTATATGTCTCTTTATTCTGGTTAAGAGTTGGCTTGTGTATCTTGCTGCTCCCCTGTTGGGGGCATATATATTTATAATTGTCATATCCACTTGTTGAATACTTCCCTTAAGAATAATATAGTGCCCTTCTGCATCTCTAACTATAGTCTGTAGTTTAAAATCCAATTTATCTGATATGAGAATTGCTACCCCAGCTTTCTTTTGAGGTCCATTTGCGTGAAAGATGGTACTCCATCCCCTTACTCTCAGTCTGAATGCATCTTTGGGTTCGAAATGAGTCTCTTGTAGACAGCAAATGGATGGGTCATTTCTTTTTATCCAATCTGCAACCCTGTGGCGTTTTATGGGATGGTTCAAACCATTTACATTAAGACTGATTACTGAGAGATATGATTTTAATGTTGCCATGTTGCCAGTAAAGTCTTTGTTTGTATTGGCTGTGACTTTCTGTTCTGTATCACTCTTGGGGCCTTTTTACTTTTATAGAACCCCCCGTAATATCTCCTGTAGGGCTGGTTTCGTAGTTACAAAATTGGTTAGTGACTGGCGATTCTGAAATGTCTTTATTTCTCCATCAATTCTGAATGACAGCCTTGCTGGATAAAGGATCCTTGGCTGCATGTTTTTCTCTGAAAGAGCTTTAAATATGCTCCCCCAACCCTTTCTCTCATTCCAGGTCTGTGTAGACAGGTCTGACGTAATTCTGATGCTTTTGCCTTGGTACGTGAGAAATTTCTTTGCCCTGGCCGCTTTCAATACTGTATCCTTGCATCTAATATTTGCGAATTGCACTATGACGTGACGTGGCGTAGGTTTGTCGTGGTTGAGCTTGGGAGGGGTCCTCTCTGCTTCTTGGACACGAATGTTTGTTTCCCTTGCTAGATTAGGGAAGTTTTCAGCTACAATTTGTTCAAATATCTCTTCTAGACCTCTGTTTTTCTCCACCCCCTCGGGGATGCCGATGATTCTAACATTGGATCGTTTCATTGAGTCAGTAATCTCCCGTAACCTACATTCGTGGGCGTGGATTTTTTTAAGACCATCTTCTATTTTCATTTTTTCCTCTATTAACCCATCCTCCAATTCACTAACCCGTTCCTCTGCTTCTGCGACCCTGGCCGTCAGAGCCTCTAGTTTTGCCTGCATTTGGCTCATAGAATTTTTAATTTCTGTCAGATTCGCTCTCATTTCTGTCCTTAGGGATTCTATATTCTCAGTAACCTTTTCGTTAATAGTTTTTTCAATTCTACTCATCATTTTGACCATCGTTACTCTGAATTCCATTTCTGATAATTTGGTTACATCCATATCCATTATTTCTGTGGCAGAGGCCACAGAATCACTGTCTTTTCTTTGCTGGGGGGGGCTTCTCCTTCTTGTCATTCTGATGAAGAGAGGTTGTGGGGTTTCCAGAGCCCAAATTATTGACTGGGTCCCAGGCCGTGCCCCTTGTTTTATAGGGATCTTAGGGATGTGGGCTTCTTCTTTAAAGATTTTATTTATTTATTTATGTGGCAGCCAACCAGCGAGAGAGGGAACAGAAGCAGGGGAGTGGGAGAGGAAGAAGCAGGCTCCCAGCGGAGGAGCCCGATGAGGGACTCCTTTCCGGAACGCCGGGATCACGCCCTAAGCCGAAGACAGGCGCTCAATGACTGCGCCACCCAGGCGCCCGGGTTGTGGGCTTCTTGATTTTTCAGCCTGCCTTCTGTGTTCTGGGGGAGGGGCCTGCCGTGCTGATACTCAGGCAACCCTGTTTGGGTAGAGTCTCCGTGTCCCCTGCGAGGGGGGATGGGGATGGGCACTCTCTGAGCCGGTATTTCCAGGCTTTTGTTCTCTGGCGGCTTTCCCTGGCGGTTTGCTGTGCCTCTTCTGAGAGTCAGAGCAGCAGCGGCCGAATTTCAGCCTCTATCTCAGAACAGAGGGATTGCGGCCCGTTCTCTACTAATGTTCTGGCCACTTTAACTCTGTTACTGTTGGTGCTGCTCACACCTGGAGCCTCTGCGAATGTGCGCCCCCACACCAGCGTCAACCCTCACTTCCAGGGCCGGGCCGCGTCTCTGTCCTTTGTGTTTCTAACGCCGCCAGCCGCCTCGCGCCCGGAGCTCCCGGTCTCAGTCTGGATCCAGTGAGGGCACCGGGATTCGGTGTTCCAGCGAGATGCCTGGTGGCGCACGCTCCCGGCTCACGGTCTCGTCTGTGTTTTGGTGCCGTCGAGAGCCCGCCTCGCTCTCCGTGCAAGTGGCTACCGCTTCCCGGTGTCCGAAGGCGGCTCCCTCCCCTTCCGTTTATCTTCCGATATCTGTGCACAGTTTCATAATCCAACCGTACCTCGATACTCAGCGCTGGAGATGTTCATTTGTAGAGATCCAGATGCGTCTTCCTGCGTCTCAGGCTGGTTCCGTGGTTGTTTAGGCTGGTCTGGTACCTATCCAGCTCCACTCGGGGGACCGGCTGAAAACGGTGTCTCCTACTCCTCCGCCATCTTAACTCCTCCCCCAGAATTCTATTTTTCTGGGAGTGAAAGCAGATTTAGATGAGTGTGAAGATTGTGGAAATTCTTGCTGTTGTAGGGGAGGAAAAATTTATTTCAATTTTGTAAAAGTCCATGGTGGGATCCAAAAATTAAAATGACAAACACAGATTAACAACAGAAAACATACAGACTATTTAATGTGAATTTTACACGACATGGGAGCTTTCATAAGGAAATAAATACCCAAGGACATGGTTAAACCTGCATGTGTTTATGGCAGGTTTGATGAAGAGCAGAAAGACACGGAGAAATACAATAGGATGAAGAGTATGAAGTAAGGGTAGTAGACTAAGGGAAACTTAGCAAGACCTGTTCTTTTGGATGCCTTTTGGCATTCCTCCATCTTAAAGTTGTTTTTTCTTCAGGTTATAGAGAGGGCACCTCTCATGTGAGGGTCTTTTGACCTGCTCCAAGAGTGAGGGGCAGGGGAAGGTCAGAGAGACAGTCCTGCTTTTGCTGTTTTCTTAACCTCTTTCAGTTTAAAATATTCAATATGCCAAGGTGCCACATTTGGAAGTAATGTGTCCTGAACCCCATTAGTCAGTTTTCTTTAGAGCAGAGGCTACGAACCAATCACTGTAGTAAAAACTGGGAAATTTTGTGTGAAATTGTAGATTTCAATTTTTTCTTAGGAAGTATGAAGCGCTAACAAATTTGGGCCTGTGTTGCTGAATGGAAATGACTGGTCAGAATTAAGTCATGCCTGTTCCTCAGATATGGCATGTGCTCTTGTTTGTCACAGTCTCTGACACTCCCCTGTGAACTACCTTTCTAGGCCACTGCTTCCTTGATTTGGAAGCAATTCTAGTGTTCTTTTGGGAAGATCTCTTCTTTTGGAAGAGATTCTTTTCCCAAAAGAAATTATGATAATAAAATACTAATAGATAATAATAATATCATCTGTCATTATAGAAGGACTTACTATTTAAAAGGCATGATGGGAATTATTTACTATTTCAGTAATTTGGCTTCCTAGCTGAATAGTTAATTAGTATTATAATGATACTATTTTACAGATGGGAACTAGGAGGCAAAAAGTGGGTAATTGTTCAAGGTAACAGTTGATGAATGGGAGAGGTAGGATTTGATCCCAGGTCACTTGATCCCAGCACTTGAGTCTTTAACCATTGTACCAAGCTACTTTTCTATTCAAAATTACTGTGTCTTTATGTTTTTCTATATTTCCAATATAGCTTTTGGAAATTGCATACTTTTTATCTGTAGATGATATTTCCCCTAGTTTTCCCAAAGTGAAGTTTAACTTTTTGGGGAAGGGCCAATTATATGGGTGGGTTGATCAGTTATATAAATTGATATCTCCCTTTCTAATTAAACAATTCTCCTTGACGATGGGCAGTTTGTCTCATGTATCTTTACATCCTTTTGCGCTTAGCACAGTGCCTGGCTGATAATACACATTCAACATGTGTCTAATTTGAAAGTAACTGTCTTTGTTTCTTTCATGTTTTTCAAAGACTATTTGTAATGTTTTATATAACCTGTATGTGTGATATACCATTAAAGCAAATCTATTCAGATCATTTAAATCAAGCCATGTTTAAATTCTTCTTCTTCTTCTTTTTTTTTTTTTTTTTACAATTTTTTCCCTTAGTGTATGCATTTTAAGCTTTAATATTCTCATTTAGGCTGTTTGTTCAGTTACATATCCATTTGAGTATCCAAGCTTATAATGTAAAAAGAGGAGAAAACCTCTACACAAATAATTATAAAGGATATTAAAATGTATAGAGAACAAATAAAAAGCTCCAGGGTTTGGATAGGAAGAGCTTAAACATGTGGTGATGCCAAGTTACTGATTTCCTATAAAGTAATGTTATTCATATAAGTATGATCTATATCTGTCTATCTACCCCTGGGTGATATCCAAATACCTACATGAAATCATCATCATCTTCTTCTTCTACTTCTTCTTCTTTTTCTTTTTCTTCTTCTTCACATTGGTCCCCTGTTCAAGTAATTTCCTTTAGAAATGTAAAATGTTACAAGCATCCTTGAAAAGACAGCTCACTGACTTCTCTCAGGCATGAATTACTTTGGGACTGAAGTTGTTTTTTCAGTTTAATGCAGTTAATACCTCAGTATGTTTCCTAAATACCAAGGACATATGTGTATATATATTTCAGATCTATTCCTTTCTCCTGTAGCAAAATAGTGATACTGTTTTATTAACTTGAGTCTAAAATTATTGCTTTCTTCACACTGTTTAATCAAACTGTTCCTTGACATATTTTTCACTTCGCTTCCAATACCAGATACATTATTTAGTGAAAGAATTTTTATAAACAAGGGCTTTAAATCACTTCTGAAGTGTACAATTAGAAGCACTGTTAATATAATTAGGTTGAAATCTTCCCTCTTGACATTGGTGTAGATGTTTTTCAAATATATTTATTCAAAAGAGGCATTCACCAGGATTGTAGTTCATCTCTCTTTTTATAGCAAGCCTTGTGGCTGCATCATCCCTGTGGTCCATTAATCTCTTATTGCATTACCCTGAAATTGTGTTGGTTATAAGTAATCATAAACTGTCAGCTTTCAAAAGCTAACATTTGTTAGCTTCACAGTCATGAGAAAACTAGTGATAAGTGAGGTTGTTAAAAAGTCAAATTAAATGTTAATTGATGCAAGGGCACAAAGCAGTAAGGCACTTAAGGGTTTGGATGTGGGCACTACATTTATCAGCCTTGACAAATTATCCTGAAGAGTTTCCATAGATATTTGCCTGTATATTTTCCTCCATCACCATTTTCCCACATAAGCATGTCACAATTCAAAAATAGTTAAAATGTCACTCTTGCCAAGTGTTTACATAGTCTCACATGAAGCCATAGGCAAGATTCTGATTCTATTGTGTCTATTTACAATGTTTTATTTTAAGCAGTGTGGTGATCTAAGAAAAGAATCAAAGAAGAGACTATCCTAGAAATTTGCATAAGGAGAAAAGAACATGCACACTCTTGGGGAATTAAAGAGAAGATTCTTTCTTAATCATCTCATACATTTAAATTACCCAAATTTGCATAAATGCTGAAGTGTGAATTGTTGCCTTAAAAAAAAAAAAAAAAACAGTTCCTTTCAGACCATTGCTAATTATTCTTGGCTAATGTGGTAAAGTTAAAGGCACAGAAATTCTTTAATATTCCTCTGTTGCCTTCCTGAGAACACTGACACAAGGCATGGTTTGCTTAGATTCTGTGGTCGATACACCTAACAGAAGCAGAATGAAATATTGTGACTAAAATAGTTTTGTTTTCTTGGATCCTTGGTTGCTAGTAAACTACAAAAAAAGGAAAAGCACTCAGGCTGACTTTAGAGGCATCGTACTTCTAAAGAAATGGCTAGCTAGTTACAGAAGTGTTTTTGCTAGATTTTCCTATTAGGGCTAGCGCAGAGCCACTTACCTGGTATAAATTTTGGATTCTGCTTGGTACTTTTTAATGTGCTACTTTTTTTTTATACAAGCTATCGACTTATGAAGAAATGGCAAATAAATAAAAAATAAAAGATCCAGTCTTTTTGAATTACGTATAGGTGACTATGTTTATTGATTTTTAATTTTTTTTTAAAGATTTTATTTATTTATTTGACAGAGATAGAGACAGCCAGCGAGAGAGGGAACACAAGCAGGGGGAGTGGGAGAGGAAGAAGCAGGCTCACAGTGGAGGAGCCTGATGTGGGGCTTGATCCCATAACGCCGGGATCACGCCGTGAGCCGAAGGCAGACGCTTAACCGCTGTGCCACCCAGGCGCCCCTGATTTTTAATTTTTTTAATATTTGATTTTGTATCTAGAATTTCCTGTGGTCACAAACGTAGATATTCCTCATGCACGTTCACTTGCATGGCAGTGTGAACAGAGTATCTTGACCTGAGACTGACACCTATTTACAGAACTTATAAGAGTTAAGGCTTTTTCTTAACTGCTTGGTGGATTTTGACAGTTGAGTACTGACCTGTCATTTGAAAGCCTTGTTTTCCTGGTAAGGTTTTCTTTCTTCTCTACTAGAAACATAATTGAATTCATGCTTTCTTCCAAAGTAGAAGAACTTTAGTGAGGTAGAGTCTTTGCTGGAAAGAAAGTTGAGAGGCCTCGAGCTACTAGGGAGAAGCAGTTTGTGTTTGAATGTAAGCATCAAGAAATTACATTGGATTCGATGGATATTATTGAGTGCCTGCTGTGTGCTTTACAGGGCAGACTATAAAAAGAAATGTAAAATACAATTCTTGCCCTATAGGCTCAAATAGTTCATTTAAAAAGGAATGGCAAGTAAAGAAGACAGTAAAGTGCCACTCTGTTTAGTTGTTCACAGTACCCAGTATAAGGGGTGTGGCTGAGCCAGGTAGGGAGGAAATCCTTGCTTTTGTTCTTACTGAACCAGGTGCCTTTGAGTCTAATCTGTTCCAAAGCGCCGTTAACTACTATTAATCAGAATGGGGCTAGCTATTGTAACAAACATTTTCCAAATTTTCAGTGGCTCAACAGAATGTTTATTTCTAGTTGACAAACCTATCCCGAATTTACAGTTTTGGTCAGCAGATGGTTTTCCTTCAGATCATGCTTCTGGGACTAAAGCTCCTTGCATTTTGTGATTCTATCATTTTCACAAACTGATTCCCACCATCCCTGTGGTTGTCTACCTCAATTCACATAGAGGACGAGAAGCTGGAGAGTCACATATAGGAAGGTATACAGGTGCAGGCACAACTCATTTCTGCTTACACTCCATTGGCTAGTACTCAGTGAAATGCCACACCGAACCTCAGGTGAGGATAGGAAATGTGGTCTGGCTGTGAGCTTGGGAAGAGGAGGGGATGATGGTCTGATAAACAGCCGGCTAGTCTCTGCCCCACTGATTTGCTGGTCACACATATATCATGTATGTCTGCATCTGTATCTACACATATATCTTCATATATCTACATCCATTGATAGCTATTTCACAGTCTTATCATTTAGGAACAACTATGTCCCAGAGCAAGAAGCTAAGTTAATTTTGCTTTGGTCTCAATATTGTTTAATGCAGGGTCAGAAGACCGTGCCCCTATGCCTCCCAAAGGAGCCACCTAAGGTAACATCTAGCTCCAACTCAGGATCTCTTGATTCACGGCATCCTCTTTTTCAGCTCTGGATGTCAGTCCATGTTTTCTGGTGGTTGATGAACTAAAAAGAAAAACTAGGATAAACTATTTTTTTTTTTAAAAAGATTTTATTTATTTATTTGACACACACAGAGAGACAACCAGTGAGAGAGCGAACACAAGCAGGGGAAGTGGAAGAGGAAAAAGCAGGCTCCCAGCAGAGCAGGGAGCCCGATGCGGGGCTTGATCCCAGGACCCTGGGATCAGGCCCTGAGCCGAAGGCAGACGCTTAACGACTGAGCCATCCAGGCACCCCTAGGATAAACTATTTACTCTCTCCATGTCATACCCATGGTTCCACACATGCCCCACATACAATGGTAAAACAAAGACAAAATAACATGCTAAAAACTCCTATTACCAAAACCAGAATATTGCGAAAGACACAGTTGTCTCTGATTTACAACATTAACGATTTCTAATGGCAGACATAGAGAAAGCCCTCTATCTGGCCTGTGGAGGAAGTTTATTTATTAGATTTTGATTCTGCTCTCTGGAGGAACTCTAGCATTTTCTATAGCTCTTAGTTCCATCAGATGAAAGATTCTTCCTTGTCCATTTTTCTCCACAGCCGCAACAGAAACAGGAATTGGGAGTATGTCCTCCCTGGGAGGTGCAACTTTTACAATTACTACGTGCTGGTACTTTTTACTATGCCCAAGGGGTGTTTTAAGGGCTGAAGAAATCAAAGGATTTTTAAACCCCAGTCCAGAGTTTCATTGACAATGTATTTATCTTAGAAACATACAAATCTTCTGATCTGTTTTTAGCGGTTCTAAACATGTCAGGAACCATCCCCAAAGTTCTTACATAGTTCTCTGGTTTGGTTTCTTTCACTCCTTTGCTCTTGAAAATGGAAAGCAACATCATGTCTTGTCCCTGTAGTATACATTACTGAGACCAAGCTTACTTTCCTGTTGCCATGTTAAACAATATCAAGACCAAGCAAAAAATAATTTAGCTGCTTGCTCCAGGACATTCTTACTCATGAGAGACAATATTATGAAACAGCTAAATCAGCCATATTTCACAGCTTGCTCATCAAGGCCCTTACCTTGCTGTGTTCAGCAATTCAAAGCTTTGAAAATCTCAAAATGCGTTTTATTTGGCAAACACCTAGAATAAAATTTAAATACGTGTTGATCATTGTTTGTTTCTTCTCAGGATTGATTGGAGGTTTTCTAGCCAGAGAGCTAAGCCATGATGGTAGTGAAACAACTGCTTGATTTTTGTTCACTATCTCTCTAGTGATGAAGCATCCATTTTGCTGGAGCTCTCATTCAAGAGATTTTCAAGGACTTGTCACTTATTGAGAAACTTCATAGTCTCTAAAAGTGTCAGTTTTGAGAAAGGGGAAAAGCACAAATGGAATTTTAAAATGAAAAGTTTTAAAGATCTGAGTCCTTTGAACTTCCGTAGTTTAATGCATTTCCATTGGCCTTAATGATAATGAGATTGACTCTTTTTCACATTCATTGTCTTTTTTTGTAATGGGTTGGAAACAGGCTGATTCATGAATTTAGGAATATTACCTTTAATCCTAGACTCTGTCCTATTGGAACCAGGCATGACCAAAAACTGCAGGGGATTTATGTAGTACATTCAGTCTTATCATCACCAGGTATAGGCAGCCTTTCTTTAACATCCTTTTAACAACCTTTGCATAACTTAAAATGTGGAGATTTGGTTTTCTGGAAGATATATCAAAGATGGACAGAACTTGAATTCATATGGAATAGACAGTATTAGCCATTGTTAACCATTAGTGCCATAGTAAAACTTTGAGGGGTTGATCCTTGATTTATATCTACCCATTTAAGAGATATAAACCCTCTGTAGCTCATTGGAAGACTCCTGGACACAGACTTTAAGATGATTATTTTTAGGTATCCTCCAGAAGCAGATAATCTTTGAGAAAAGATAGCTTCTAGATATTTAGACCCGGTTGACAGCTCCATGAAGTAGACAGCTTCTGTACAACCCACAGACCAAGGCCAACTGACTGGAGCCACAGATTATCATGATTTAGTCTGTATGCACTTGTTCTTGATTTTCTCCACCTGTTTTAAATATTTTATGCTGCTCTAAGTTTCTGGATTTGCTATCAAACATTTACTATCCTTTAACTATGATATCCACAAAGCCTCTATCATTGATACTGCTCTTTGCATTGCTAGCAACTCCTTTGTATGCGTTCAGCGCCTTGCTATAATTTTTCTGTGATTTTGATTTATATTTTAGCTAACCCAATCCGATTAGTACCAATTTCTTCTGATGAATTAATTAACTAGTATCTTGGTTGGTTGGACTCAACTACTATGCAACTTCTTAGACTGCAATAATGCAAAAGACCAGAGAGCCAAAAGTCCAAAGCTTTTAGATACCACATCTAGGTAGGCAGTTTCTGTCTTTGTTAAAGCAATATTTAGGAATTTTTCATAGTAGTTGGCCTTTGTAACCAACTTTTCACAGAAATAGAGCTTAGAATATGACTAGGAAATATGTAGTCTACAAATGAAAGCTACTTGCTATGGACTAAATTGCATCCACCCAAAATTCATATGTAGAAGCCCTAACCCTTAGTATGATGGTATTTAGAGATAGGGGCCTTTGGGAAATAATTAGAATTGGGTAAAGTCATGAGGGTGGGACCCTTACAATGAGATCAGTGTCGTGATAAGAAGAGACACAAGAGAGCTTTGTCTTTTTCTTTTTCTGTCTCTGCCATGTGAGTACATAACAAGAATGCAGCCATCTGCAAACCAGGATGAGAACTCTGCAGAACTCAACTCCGTATGCTGGCGTGCTGATCTCAGACTTCAGCCTCTATAGCTGTGAGGAAATCCTGTTGTTCAAGCTACCCAGTCTACGGTATTTTGTTATGGCAGTCCAAGCTGACTAAGTCACCACCTCATTTTAACAGAGCTAGCGTAAGACTTATTTCTTAAGCTTAATCTTATGCTGTTTTACTATTGTTCTAACCAATGATCTCCCTAATTTAAATTTTGCCGTTTGACTCTAATCCACTCTTACTAAGTGGCACTAAACATTTATAAAATAATTAGACAGCCCCCAAGGGTATTTTGGCTCAGAACCCTCCCACCCCCCCAAAACAAAAAACATTGGGTGACTGACTCCCAACAAATGATATTGGTCTTGTTCATGAAAATTTATCCATTGGCTACTACCTGCAACACTGGGTAAGTGTGTTATTATCTCAGTAGCTGATGCCTATTATCAGGATAGTGTCTGATATCACACAGAATTCATTTTAATGCACCATTTTTTCTCTCTCAAAAAACAAATGAAAGAAAAAAACAGAAAGAAATCTTTAGGTAAGTTAGTTAAAAAAGAAAAACTTGGTCTTCATTTGAGACCCCAAAACTTAGCTATTAAAAGGGATTTGAGCCTTCTTTCTTCTGTTCTTGAGTTTCCTCTTGCTTGCTTTATATTGTGTCTGTAAAGTGAAGGTATGTCTAAAATGTGATAGTTCACATATTGGAGAGAGAGTATGACAATGCCATTAAGGTTGTAGATTTCCTTGCCTAAGAAGTTCATGGGACTAGGTTGGTGGTGATTCAAAATAGAGCAGCCCTAGATATTATATTATCCTCTTTAACTCTACAGAGTTTTCTAGAATCCTGATTATTTCTAAAACATCTGGCAAATAATACTACAGGCTCTTCACATTGGGAACTGGTTCTATTTTCTTGCTTTAATTTAGGCAGTCTTTACTCTTGGCTTGGAAGTAGATTATAAACTCTGATCATAATCCTTTCCTTAGTATTTGTCTGTATCACAGTGCTCAAGTGTGTTATCCTCAGAGTCCTAATGATGTTATGAAGCTACTTTTGTGTTAAACGATTCAGTAGATTTTCATCTAACAAGGAATCTTAATACATGACTGTGTCTCATCAAATAGCAGTGCACATTTGGATGGATCATGACCCCAGATGGTAAATGATCCATCCTCGAGCACAGGTTAGAGAAAGACCGAAAGTGGGAATTGATAACTGAAACCCACATAATTTCTTCTCTCTATGTTAAATAATATTTAAATGATACTTTCCTCTACCTGTGAATATAATTTCTTTTCTCCTAATTAACCAATGATGAAAATAAGCATGTATCCGTGTCCTTATTTTAATAGTACTGAGACCAAGCACAAGGTAGCTACTTTCTCCAGAAAATACCTTTCTCTGGAATATTAGACTGTAAAGCAACTAACATACTCATTTAGAACAACAGCTTGCTTATCAAGGCTGCTTCAAGGCCATTGCACCACTGTGCACACAAACCCAAAGCTAGTATGTCATAATCTGGCCATTCTAAACCAGATCTCTGCCTTGAAACATCCACTTTAAGGTCACTCAACCCAGGCCCTAAAAACTTTCTATCATTTCCTAATTTCCAGCATTCATAATTTGTGATACTACCAAGACTTTGTCAAGAAGGCAGTCTTCCTTATTGTTAGTAGATTTAACAAACCTATCTTTGCTTGATCAATATGTTTTCCCATTAGTGTTTGAGAGGGCTTCGATACCTCTTGTCTATATTTCTTGATTTAATTGAACTATCTTTAGGGCATCTAAAATACAAAAGGCTTGCATGGAAGGAAATGTTCTAAATCTGATTTGCTCAAGGCTGTGACACTGCTTAATCGAACAATCATAGTGAGCTTTTGTCTTTCAAAATCATTTTCAGCCATTTATTCTTGTAGTTGAGGTCTAAGAGCAGTTGAGTTTCTAATTTTCCAATCCTTCAAGGCTGCACATTTCTGGATTATCTATTCCTCTTTATTTTTCCTTCAAGCAATCTAATTCTTAGCATAACTCTTTATTTTTCTATCTCGTGTCTTAGTCTGTTTGGGCTGCTATAACACAACAAAACATAAATTAGGTGGATTAAACAGCAGATATTTATTTCTCATGGTTCTGGAGACTAGAAAATTCAAATTCAGGGTGCCAGCATGGTGGAGTTCTTGTGGGAGCTTTTTTCCTGGTTTGCAGATGGCCACCTTCTTGCTGTGTCATCACATGGCAGAGAAACAGAGCTCTTGTCTCTTCCTCTTCTTACAAGGATGCTAATCCCATCATGAGGCCTTCCCCTTCATGACCTCATCTGGACTTAACCACATGCCAAAGGCCTATCTGCTAATACCAGCACCTTGGGGGTTACGGCTTCAACATATGAATTTGGATAGGGACACAAACATGCAGACATAGCACCTTACAAAAAAGCAGAAAGGAAATGTAATACAAACTCTTAACTTTTTGCAACCATTTCCTTAGGGATACAGCCTCAATAGGCATATTAGTTGCGCTCTCTAGATTCTCTCAGGTGATCATTCCACTAACCATTTTGCCCTTGTATAACATAGGTCTCTATCTTTTCAGACTCCAGTATCAATTCCTTTGCTATTGACTGCCTGACTGCTAATGCCACATCCGATTCCAATTTCTGTATTAATTGGGGATTGCCAACTGTTGACCCAAGAATTAAAAAATGCCAGTGGATTAACACAACACAAATTTATAATACACTCATGTAATTGTCCAAAGCAGGCATTCCAGTTGTGGAGTACCTTTTTCTTTTTTAAAGTTTTTTTAAGGTTTTTTTTTCTTTTTCTTTTTAGATTTTATGTATTTGTTTGACAGAGAGAGAGAGAGAGAGAGAGAGAAAGAGAGAGTGAAAGAGAGTACAAGCAGGGGAAGCAGCAGAGAGAGGGAGAAGCAGTCTCCAGCTGAGCAGAGAGCCCTACACGGAAGTTGATCCCAGGACCCTGGGATCATGACCTGAGCTGAAGTCAGATGCTTAACCGACTGAGCCACCCAGGTACCCTAGGGGTACCTTTTTCTACAAAGTGAATCCATATTGTGGTTCCACTATCTTTAACTTTTGCCTTTCAAGATTGATATGATTGTCTAACCCAAGTTGGGGGATGTAGAAACAGAACATAAGGAATTGTATTGCAACGTTTTATATGTGTTAGGCCCAAATGGTACACATCACTTCCAATCAGATTTGATTGGCTATGACTCAATCGTATGGCCAAATCTGATTGCAGAGAAGCCTGGAAAGTGTGGTAGTTCTGTAAGCCTAGGAAACAAAGAAACAAATGTAATGAACAGCTGGCCAGTCTCTGCCACAGTTGTGTATTTTTAAGCACACAGATTGACACATTGGTAAATAGAAGCCCGGAGACAGTATCAGGCAGTAGGCCATTGCGCCAGAAATAGAGATGAAGAGCTCAGCCTGTATGTGACTGGGGAAATGCTTGGCAAGAGACACTAATTATGATATGGATTCGTAAACACATCAAATAGAACTGGATGAGCATAAGGTACAGTACTAATATATAGAAGTTGTGGATGAATGTATTCCTGTTGGAGGAAATATCAAATGTATATGTATAGGGGCAGGAGACATGTTTGAGGGGCAGTGAAAAGATTGGCTTGCCTATAATAGATTTTTCTTAGAGATCAAGGAAAATTAAAGATGACTAGGGATATTAGAATGGAGGAGAGGTCTTTTAATGCTGCTCACACTACAAAGTTGTCCTCTAGAGCCTTTTAAATAGTATTGACCATTTAAAGTCATTGTCTGTTTATAATTTTATTCTCCTTATGCCTGTGGTATATATTTCAGCATTTGATGTTTTCATTTAAGTAGAAGAAAGTCTGTGTGAAGAAGAGATACACAGAATCTGAAAAGAGGATAGTTTGAGAATGACCTATTATGCATTCATTGTGTTCCTCCAGTGTCAGCAGGAGTTTTCTGGGTCGCTGATAGTTGTGAGCATAATGGCTGGAAGATTGAGTCCTAATTACTAAGACTAGCATCACAGAGACTCTGCTAAGTACAACTTTGTTGGAACATAATATCTTTGTCTGAGGTGATTAGACAGTACAGATAGGTCATGTAAAAAATGCACAGGTAAAACTCTAATTTTCTCTGTTCAATCAATATAATTCTAGTAGATAATGTGCCTGATTTTTAAAAATAAGACATTGATAATAAAATCTTTCAAAGGATACAGTCTATTTAAAATGAGAAGAGAGTCAATTCATATGTCCTAGTGTTCACATGTGGTTTCATCATAATTAAAAAAAGTTAATTTTATATTTTTGTATCCCAGTAACTTGAAATGTGTTTCAAAGAAACAGTCAGCTGTTTAGGGAGGGTGAGGAGGACAGAAATAACAGGATTCAATCCTGCATTAGTCTAGTGATTATTTTTTCCTACTTAGAGTGACCTAGAATGTTCTTTGATGGGAAAAGTAATCATCACTGCTCAATTTAACTTTTTCTAGAATTGTTGACAGTGAACTCAAATGTGAAATAATTTATTTGTATTGTTATAAAACTTTAATAGTGGTGTTGTAATTTTTGATTGCTCAAAGATGCTTTTCAATAATTGTATGTCTTGTGTGTGAATTATCTATTCCATATAATAGACAATCTTCACTCACCATTCCCCATATATTAGCTAAGTGGTATATGGAGAGAAGTACCTTATGAACTTGAAAAGAACAACTGATTTCTTTCTCTTTTTTATGTTAAAGCTATTATTGATAAGTAGAGTAACCACATAATTTATAAACTTAATTGAGACACTTTGGAAGGTGAAAGTGGTACTATTGATAGTTACTCTGGAATGATAGGTATTAACTAGGATATATGGTACCTACTGATAAATCTACATGGATAACTGAAATTGGTGAAGAAGTTGAAAAATTGGGCCTTCATTTAAGTTAGCATTTATCAAACACTTCTATGTGGCAGAGACTCTATTAAGCACTGTATATGCATTATCTCATTTAAGTCACACTCTCATGGTTATTATTATAGCCATATTCTAAATAAGGAAAATATGGTTTACAGAGAATAAATAACTTCTTTACGTTTCCATATATAGTAGATGGCAAAGACCGATTTAAAATTTTATGTATTTATATAAATTATGGAAAATAATAAGGTAGTTTGACAGTAAATATATAAGTGACCACGATTCAATTATCTCTAATATCATCACTATTATAATTTGTAAAATTTTATTTGTGGCCTATTTTATTTTATTTTTTAAGATTTCATTTATTTATTTGACAGAGAGAGAGAGTGAGCAAGCAAGCATGAGCAACGGAGAGGAGCAAGGGGAGAGGGAGAAGCAGACTCCCTGCTGAGCAGGGAGCCCGATGCAGGGCTCCGTCCCAGGACTCTGGGATCATGACCGGAGCTGAAGGCAGATGCTTAACTGACTGGGCCACCCAGGCACTTTACTTATGGCCCATTTTAATGTGTGCTATTTTTCCTCAAAGGAATTAAGAAAATGTTACCAGAGTAATAACACATATGATTAAATAAACTTCAATTGTACTGAGAAACATAAAACCAAAGGAACTAACCCTACTCACCCTTCTTACCTTAAGCTTTACATTCTGGAAATAATAATTTTTAAAAATTTTAGTTTTTGCTTCTTCTAAAGGTTATCTTAAAAACTTTAAGGTAACATGCTGGGGTGCCTGGGTGGTGCAGTGGTTAAGCATCCAACTCTTGGTTTGGCTTAGGTCGTGATCTCAAGGTTGTGAGATTGAGTCTCTAGTCTGGCCCCCAGCATTTGGCTCCAGTGTCAGGCTCCCCACTCAGTGTAGATTCTGCTTAAGATTCTCTCTGCCTCCCCCCCATCTCTCTCTCTCTCTCTCTCAAATAAATAAATAAATAAATAAATAAATAAATAAATAAATCTTTAAAAAAAATAATGTGATCATTCACCATTTTATGAAAGGTAAGGTATTAGTTTCTTATTTTCATTTTCCTCTCATTTTATAAGAACAATATGACTTTAATTTATTCTATTGGTTATTTGCATAACTTTTTGTAATAAGTATATATTTTCTGAGTATAAGAATGAAATATGATCAGGGAGGGAGTCTGTTTGGGATTCTCTCTATGTCCTTCCCCCTGCTCATACTCTCTCTCTCTCAAAGAAGTAAATAAATCTTAAAAAAAGAATGAAATATGATCATTGCAAAATTGAAAAAAAAAAACAGTAGAAGTATATGGAAGAAAGCAATGTCACCTGAAATCCCACCTCACGGTCAGACTGTACATTCACACATTAAGGGCCATATTGCATGAGATCCTTTGTTAAAACATTAACATATACATAGTCAAATAAAAAAACCTATATTAAATTAAAACACCTATATGCTTATTTTTACATAACTAAGGTTACAAGTACCCTAGGTTGTGTTCCCCAGAAAACAGACTCTGAGAATGGGATTTGTGTGCAGGAAGTTAATTGGACAGAGTATGAAGCAGCAAGAAAAGAAAGGTGGGGCAGTGGGAGAAATTGAACTATTATATGGATACCACAACACCTTAACCAATTCAGTGGGGAGCTCAGAGCCCCCTGTTATCACATGTTGAAATAAGGGAGGTAGGCCTTTGTACTCCTGTATCAACTAGCCATTGGGTACTGGGGTAGCCTGTCTCAGTAAGGGATATGACCTTGTAAAGGAAAACACTTTCCCCTCCCTGCTATTCCCACCAATTCTGACACCAAACATACAGATTTTTCCCACACCGAGCAATTTTTAAATTCTCAATGGGTATCTGGTTGGGTATCCTCCAATTTCACTCATGTTTACATTAACTCTCTTGAGTTAGTGCAGACTCCCAGGATAAGGGTTCAGTTCTACAAGACTGCCCCCCACTTTAGGTGCCAATTGTGAGTCTGGGACTCTCATACATTTGACAGGCCAGCTACACTCAGGGTTCTCATGACCACCTTCTTTTGTTGGATAATTTGTTAGAATGGCTCACAGAACTTATGAAAGTGTTTTGTTTACTGTTACCTTCAAAAGATACAATTCAAGAACAGCCAAGTGGACAAGATGCATAGTGCAGGGCATGGGAAAGGGTCACAGAGCTTCCATGCCTTCTCCGGGTGCAAACTCTACCAGTATCTCCATGTGTTCACCAACCTGGAAGCTCTCCAAACCCCGTTGGTTAAGGTTTTTTTATGGAGGTTCCACTATGTAGGCAGGATTGATTAAAAAATTGGCCACTGGTGATTGAAATCAGTCTTCAGATCCTCTTCCCTCCCTGGAGGATGGGAAGTGGGATTTGCCCCCCTAAATAAAGAAGTAAACTGAGTCAAGCTCAAAATTGTCAAAAAGATGAGTTCATTCTGGATAAGCAGAGGAATTATAGTTTGAGAAATGCAAACGGTAGCAAGTTATGAGCAAATCCATTGTAGGTTTGGGGTAGTAGGGAATGTAAAGACGGGAGTGTTCAGTTAGAGTCTGTTAAAGTAAAAAAACAGACCAACTTTGAAAATTCTCTAAGCAGACAAAACCAGTCCAGTCATACAAACAAAGCTCCATTCAGCTTCTTTTGTGAGGCCAGCCCAACCTGGATCATTCTTTGTTCATGCCTTTGGAAATCCTAAGTAAATCTTCCCAAGGTTGATATGAGACAATTCCTGACCAACTCTCTATAACTTAAGAAAATTCCAATATTTTCAGTTTTCTATAAATCAGCCATTTATAGGAAATTGGTCTCAGTCCTTAAATTTTGTTTTCCTGAAGGTACATGCATGAAAATTTACATTTTATATCTTCTGGTTCCATTTTAGATCAAAATTCTCTTATAGGCTGACAGTTTCAAGCTTCTAATCATGGCTTGGTGTTTCTAGTGACCAGCCTCTGTCCTTAAACTATACAGGACCCCTCCCCCCCACCTGCTGGGAGCCATCTCATTAAAACAAAAGACAGTCTTATCATCAGAAAATGTCAAGGGATTTAGGAGCTCTGTGTCAGGAATAGTGGTCAAAGACCAATTATTAGAAGAAAAGATGCTCCTAGCACTCCTATCCCTCAGGAAATTACAAGGGTTTTAGGAGCTCCGTACTGGGAACCAGGGATAAGGACCAAATATACAGTCCTTATTATGTTACAATATTACACCCGGGGTGAAGCAGTTCCTTTCTGCCGAGGACAATTTCTGGGAAAAGAATTAGCTGTGAGGTCTGCCCTAACTCCAGACAGTGTCAACATGAGTTAAATTGGAGGCTACCCAATCGGTATTCAGGGTGGGCATGGCAAGTAAGACTTACGTATCATCTAAACACCAGGAGACCTGGACCTTTTGTAAGATATCTCCCATCTATTTCTTTGGTCTCAGAATCAATTTTGTGTCCTTGTTGTAAAGGCTGCATTATTTATGTGAGAACAAAATGAGCATGCTAATTCCAAACTTCTGAGTATGTATTTGTGTGTGAATGTATGTATGGGTGTGACAAATAAGTGAAGAGTCCCCGTGAAGTTGCCCAGTATTGGTAAAATAGAAGATTTAAAAAATTTTTTTCATATATACACTGTATATCAGGGTAAAACTAAAAGCTTTCAAAATCAGCATTTCTTTCTTCATTTAGCTTTTGCACATCTATAAAGAAAAGAGCAGAGTTGAAACAAACAGCAGTTAACATACGTGAGTCGTGATTCCTGTTACTGGTGAATCATGACTAGCTAAGTAGATTGTCAACAGCAACACAGACATGATCATAGATGCTCCTTGGAACATTAACTGTGATGTCTTTTGGAGAGGATTGAGAAAAATTAATTGGTAAAATTTAATTGTAAATGAGGACAGTTCAGGTAAATATTTGAGGTTAAAGTTAATGTATGTAGAATATATATAATTCCGTACTAATTGGAGTGAATCATTTTGTCCTGTATCCAGGAGCAACATTTTAATCCCCATTAATTTTGGTTGCTTTTTGTTAGTGTATGTTAATAATACCTAAAACATTGTTTACAATTACCATGAGGCTTTGCAGCTATGACTTACTGTTCTCTAAAACTTATGTTTTTAACCTTTCATTATAGGATTGTACCTTTTGAAGATCTCTATCACGCCAGTTTTTACCTTTAATAGTTTGTTTTTTTTCGACCTCCCCCACATGGGTTAATCATGTAAGTCTTTCTATGTCACACACGCCTAGCTGCACTCCATAAATTCGTGAGTCCTACTTCTTTGTATGTGTATCTTGACCTTTGATATAAGTTAATATCTCATAAAAGTCTACAGGTTTAATTTAATTTTTTTTAAAGTTGGATCTTGTATTAACTTATTGAGGCTGCTGATAATAAAGTACCACAGACTAGGTGGTTTAAACAACAGAAATTTATTTTTTCGGAGTCCCAGAAGCTAGAAGTCAGAGATCAAGATGTCGATAGACTTGGTTTCTTCTGAGACCTTTCTCTTCGGCTTATGATGGTTGCCTTATCCCTGTTTCTTCACATGGTCTTTCCTCTGTGAGTGTCTACATCCTGATCGCCTCTTTGTATAAGGATACTTGTATAAGTCATATTGGATTAGGGCCTGCCCCAATGACCTCACTTTAACTTTGTTGCCTTAAAGGCCCTCCAAATACAAACTTGTATCTCCAAATACAGACATCCTGAGGTAGTAGGGTTAGGACTTCATCATGTGAATTTTGGGGATACAATTTATCCCCTAACAATCTTACTAACATCAGCAAACTTTTAGTTACCTAGAATTAAAAACAAAGCACCTGATTTTTGTCATAAGATTTTTTTTTTTTTTTTTTTTTTTTGTAAAAACCATTAATAGAAACCTGCTCTGGTTAGATACAAGCATACTACACTTAATGTAGGAAAATAGGACATTTATGGTACCTTTTAGTTCTGAAATTCTATACTTTCACCTCTCTCTCCAATTTTTCCCATCTTCACCTGTGTCCCATAAATTAACAAGACTGTTTCTTTATTGTTAATATCTGCGAATATAAATCTAAAAATGTTACATTTGAAAAATATGACTTGAAGAATTGAGCCTTTATGATTAAAAATTATAACAACCATTATTCATGAATAAGCAGAGGAAGATATTTAATAAACTGCTTGTATGGTTGGATAAACATTTACCTCAATTTTTCAAATATCTTGGTTTACTAAAAATTATTTAATATGACTTATCAGGATTGCTAAAGAAAAAAGCAAGAAAAAAAGTATTTAAAGTACATTTAATGTTAATTTGAAAGTAATTTCATTATTTTTTTAAATAATTTAAAGGGCAGTGCAAGATCTTGATTTGACTCAATGGCCGCATTATGAATAATAGCTTTTTTTGCACTTTTAATACGCAAAACAATGACATCTATTATTTATTGCATTCCTGGTACATATTTTACATATATAATATTATTTGGCATATAAAGAAATACATGAAGTGGATATTATTTCTTCTATTTTATACATGAGAAAACTGTGTCTCATTTAAAAATTCAAGAAGACAAACCTAAGCAAATTACAAAGCTAGGAGGTGACATAACTGGGATTCCAAACAAAGTTACTTCGTCTTCAAAGTCTGTTCCTTTAACCATTAGGCTGAAGTATGGATGCTAGAACCTGCCAGGTGTTGAAAAGAGAAGTTCCAAGGACTTGTAAATATGGGATAATATAGAAGCCTATGAACACAGTATGATGTGCTAAGATGTTAGAATACAGTGATATTGCCAGATGTAGCAAGAACGAACATGGCCAACAGAGATTCAGGTGTAGATACATATTTACTTAGGATGTTTGCATTAGGATATAGACTGAGAGGACAAGCCATGTTTCTGATCCTGATTAATGTCTTGTTGCATCAAAGAATTGTGAAAGTCATAATAACAATCAAATGATTGAGAATAGTGTTTCCAACCCATAGCTGTTGTAAGTAAATTATCTAAGTTTTCTATATTGACACTTACAGTGAAAACATTATGAGAAGAGTGATAACTGTCATCTCCTAGCAGCTGAGAAACACTAATTTAGAAAAACGAGTCATGGAGTTTCATTTGTATGCAGTCAGAGTTGAACATGTGACTGCTGTAGGTTTTCTCTTTTTTTCTTGGCCTTAGGGTGAAGGTGGCTTTTATCTTCTCTCTTGGAGGAGGAGAGGGAAGGGAGCTTTCTCAAGCAAACCTACCTGAGGAAGAAATGGGTGCACTCCCAGAGGTTGGGGCTGGAAGAGCAGACAATCATTCAGAGGGATACTTTGCATCCACTTGCTGGCCCTGGTCTGTTTGAATGGAAGATATTATCTATGTGTATTTATTCTGCAATCTCAGTAAGATGCTCAAAATAAGATTAGCATCAAGGAACAAAGTAGCAGTATTATCTACAAGTGAGCCACATATCTGGGAACCCTTCTGTACAAGGATAGAGTGGAATCCAGGCTGGAAGAAAGAGCCACCAAAACACTCACATGATCACTTGTTGAAAGGAACCGTAGATGAGCATATTTCCTGGGGGTTGCCAGTGGGGGACCAGGCAGGAAGAGTGGTCATCAGCAGTTAGGCATCCCTTGAGAACAGCATGTCTTACCCAACCACAGAGTTGCCATGTACTGGATGTGGGGTGACTCAGGGACCATACACTGACACTTACACCTTTACACATCTTCTAATTTTGTTTTGTTTTGTGTATGATTGCTTTACTTATTATAAAAAATACCCTTCATTTTTACTTGGAGTAAACCTTGCAGTGATTTTGTATTTGAAAGGACTTGTTTGCATGGTTTTGACTTACTTTTTTTCTCTCTCTCTTTTCTTTCTTATGACGTTCTGCTCTGGTGTTTCCCTTATATTTTCCACAGTCAGCACTTTACAAAACATGCCAGATTTCCTTTCCTTTGGTTCTTATCATTTGTCTCCTTCTCTGAAAATTTTTTAGCTCTTCCAGCTTCTATATATTTTATATGCTATTGCATCTTTATGTCATCTGTTAATTATCTTTTAACTGTAAAATATCTTATACAAAAAAAAAGTTCTTGTCTCAGCACTTTGTCTCATAAAAGAAGATTAACTTTCTCCCCCTTTGTTCTTTTCCTTAAAATATCTCTCCAAAAAAAAGAGTTTTATGTCACAGTTCCCTCGTTCTCTATGGATACTCTGCAGTTATTGTTGATGTGTTAATAATCAAGCCTGACTCCTTAGGGCAAAAGAATTTTCTATTTCTTGGTAATGTTTTATTTATTAAACAATACAGCAAGCAATAAAGGAACCAAAGAAATATCACAAAGTAATTAAAATTTGTTTCCTAACATGTTTATCATTTTATATATATATAACAAATGATCAAGAAATTATTGTTTTACATATCTATATATATACATGCAAATTAAGTAAGCAACTACCAACAAATTGCACAATGTTTCATTAAGAAATTATCTAAACTATAATATCACAATCCACTAAAATCATTTTTTTTAGGTTTTAAAACCAAATAATTAAAATTGTATATAAAAATCACATGGTTGCTGTCTTTAGCACTGCCACTAAAATATAGTTCCATTCTTGTAAAGCCTAAGGCATTGACTATTCTAATACATATGCTATTATTCATCACCCAAATAGTGCCTTCCTTCCACAGCTTCTATTCCTTGCTTATCAAGCCTATCTTTTTCTTGGGTAATTTTAACAGTTGTTTATATCTATTGTTTATTTTCAGATTCTTATTATAAATTTAAGAGATTCATATATGATAATATTTGGGGATGAAATAGCAATGCCTATCAACACGTATAGTTGCTGTTATGATTGCTGCTACATGTATTCCTGTTTTTATTGTGGTAAAAAACGTAACCTAAAATTTGCCATCTTAGCCATTTTTAAGTGTAGAGTAGTGTTAAGTATATTTACATTAGAGGGGGGGAAAGATGGCGGAGGAGTAGGGGACCCTATATCAAACGGTCCCTTGAATCAAGCTGGATATCTACAAGACCATCCTGAACACCCACGAAATCAGCCCGAGACATAAGAAGATACATCTGGATCTCTACAAACGAACATCTCTGGCCCTGGGTATTGAGGTATGAAGCGGGGAGCCGTGAATCAGTGCACAGATATCAGAAGATAAACAGAAGGGGGAGGGAGCCGCTGCACTTGGGCATCAGGAAGCAGTAGCCTCCTGCACTGGGGAGCCAGGCCAGACTCATGGAGGGGTAGTGGCCGAGAAACCAGACTGAAACCAGGAGCTCCAGAGTGCACAAGAACCAGACTGAAACCAGGAGCTTGGGAAAGTGCGTGAACCACACTGAAACAGGGAGCTCAGGAGCACACGTGGGAACCAGGGGCAGCTGGCAGTGTTAGAAGCACAAAGGACAGAGATGTGCCTGCCCTGGAAGTGAGGGCTGGGAGAATGGTTGCGGGGTGGACAATCCCGGACGCTGCGGGGGTTTTTAGCAGCACCAATAGAAACAGAGTTAAAAGTGACCAGGAGAGCTCAGTGAAGAGCAGACTGTGATCTCTCTGTTCTGAGACAGAGGTTTGGATAGGGTCACTGCTGCTCTGACTCTCAGAAGACACAGAAAACTGCCAGGGAAAGCCACCAGAAAACAAAAGCCCCCCAAAACGGTGCTCACTGAGTCCATCTTCCCCCCCCCCCAGGGGGTAGGACAACTCTGCCCAAACAGGGTTGCCTGAGTATCGGCACGGCAGGCCCCTCCACCAGAAGGCAGGCTGAAAGAACAAGAAGCCCATATCCCTAAGGTCCCTATAAAACAGGTGCACCTTGCTTGGGTCCTGGTCAATAATTTGGGCTCTGTACATCCCTGCAACCACTCCTCATCAGAATGACAAGGAAAGGAAAGAAACAGACACTGTGGCCTCTGCCACAGAACTAATGGATATGGATATAACCAAGATGTCAGAAATGGATTTCAGAGTAACAATTATCAAGATGATGTATAGGCTTGAGAAAAATAGTAACGAAAATATAGAATCTCTAAGGGCTGAAATGAGAATGAATCTGGTGGAAATTAAGAATGCTATGAATGAAATGCAGTCTAAACTGGATGCTCTGACTGCTAGGGTAAATGAGGGAGAAGAATGATTTAGTGAGTTAGAGGATGAGATGATAGAAAAGAAGGAAAGAGAGGTAACATGGGGAAAAAACCTCCAATTTCTTTTGAAAAAGCTACAGGAGATTACTGACTTGATGAAACATTCCAATGTCAGAATTATTGGGATCCCTGAGGGGTTGGAGAAAGAGAGAAGTCTAGAAGAGATATTTGAACAAACTGTAGCTGAGAACTTCCCCAATCTGGTGAAGGAAACAAGCATTCATGTCCAAGAGGCAGAGAGGACGCCTCCCAAGATCAATGAGAAGAGACCTACACCATGACATATAATTGTACAATTCACAAATCTTAGATCCAAGGAAACAATCTTGAAAGTGGTGAGGGGGAAGAGATTCCTTAAGTATGGAGGGAGGAACATCAGAATAACATCAGACCTGTCTACAGAGACCTGGCAAGCCAGAAAGGGCTGACAAGACATATTCAGAGCACTAAGTGAGAAGAACATGCAGCCAAGGATACTTTATCCAGCAAGGCTGTCATTCAGAATGGATGGAGAGAAAAGGAGCTTCCAAGACTGGCAGAAACTGAAAGAATATGTGACCACCAAGCCATCCCTACAAGAAATATTAAGGGGGGTTCTATAAAAGTAGAAAGACCCCAAGAGTGATAAAGAACAGAAATTTACAGAGACAATCTATAGAAACAAGGACTTCACAGGCAACATGACAACATTAAAATCATCTCTCTCAATAATCACTCTCAATGTGAATGGCCTAAATGCTCCCATAAATGCCACAGGGTTGCAGAGTGGATAAAAAGGCATGACCCATCCATATGCTGTCTACAAGAGACTCTGAACCTAAAGATACATCCAGACTGCAAGTGAAGGGATGGAGAACCATTTTTCATGCCAATGGACCTCAAAAGAAAGCTGGGGTAGTAATTCTCGTATCAGACAAAGTAGATTTTAAGCTAAAGACTGTAGTTAGTGATACAGAAGGACACTATATTATTCTTAAAGGGTGTATCCTACAAGAGGATCTAACAATTATAAATATCTATGCCCCCAACATGGGAGCAGCCAATACATAAGCCAACTGTTAACCAAAATAAAGAGACATATAGATAATAGTATGTTAATAGTAGGAGACCTCAACACTCCACTCTCAGCAATAGACAGATCATCTAAGCAGGAAATCAACAAAGAATGACACACTGGACCAGATGGACCTCATAGATATATACAGAACACTCCACCGTAGAACAATGGAATACTCATTCTTTTCGAATGCACATGGAACTGTCTCCAGAATAGACCATATACTGGGTCACAAAACAGGTCTCAACTGATACCAAAAGATTGAGATTATTCCCTGCATATTCTCAGACCACAGTGTTTTGAAACTGGAACTCAATCACAAGAAAAAAATTGGAAGCAACTCAAACACTTGGAAACTAAGGACCATCCTGCTTAAAAATGTTTGGGTAAACCAGGAAATTAAAGAATAACTTAAGCAATTTATGGAAACCAATAAGAACAAAAACACATCAGTCCAAAACCTACAAGACACTGTAAAGGTGGTCCTAAGGGGGAAAGACATAGCCATCCAAGCCTCACTCAAAAGAATAGAAAAATCTAAAATGCAGTCCTTATACTCACATTTTAAATGGCTGGAGATGGAACAAAAGAACAGGCCTAAGCCATGCATGAAAAGACAACTGATTAAGATTAGAGCAGAGATCAATGAATTAGAAACCAGAAATACAGTAGAGAAGGTCAACAAAACTAGAAGATGGTTCTTTGAAAGAATTAATAAGATCAATAAGCCACTGGCCAGACTTATTCAAAAGAATAGAGAAAGGACCCAAATTAATAAAATTATGAATGAAAGGGGAAAGATCACAACTAACACCAAGGAAATAGAAACAATAATTAGAAACTGTTATCGACAACTATATGCCAATAAATTAAGCAACCTGGAAGAAATGGATGCCTTCCTGGAAACCTATAAACTGCCAAGACTGAAACAGGAAGAAATTGATAATCTGAATAGACTGATAACCAGTGAAGAGATTGAAGCAGTGATCAAAAATCTCCAAAAAAAAAAAAAAAAAACAAAAAAAAAACAAAAACAAAAAAACAAGAGTCCAGGGACTGATGGACTACCAAACATACAAAGAAGAAATAATACCTATTCTCCTGAAGGAATGGGATAGGCTGGTGATGGGTAGTAAGGAGGGCACGTATTGCATGGTGCACTGGGTGTTATACGCAACTAATGAATCATGGAACTTTACATCAAAAACCAGGGATGTACTGTATGGTGACTAACATAATATAATAAAAAATATTATTATAAAAAAATAGAAGGAAAACCTCCATACTCCTATGAGGCCAGCATTACCTTGACCCCAAAACCAGGCAAAAACCCCATTGAAAAGGAGAATTACAGACTGATAACCCTAATGAATATGGATACCAAAATTCTCAACAAGATCCTAGCTAATAGGATCCAACAGTACATTAAAAGGATTATCCATCATGACCAAGTGGGATTCATCCCTGGGATGCAAGTGTGGTTCAACATTTGCAAAGCAATCAGTGTGATAGATCACATTAATAAGAGAAGAGAAAGGATCATATGGTCCTCTCAATTGATGCAGAAAAAGCATTTGACAAAATACAGCATCCTTTCCTGATTAAAACCCTTCAGAGTGTAGGGATAGAGGATACATTCCTCAATTTCATAAAAACCATCTATGAAAAGCCTACGGCAAATATCATTCTCAATGGGGAAAAGCTGAGAGCCTTTCCCTGAAGATCAGGAACACGACAAGGATGCCCACTCTTGCCATTATTGTTCAACTTAGTACTAGAAGTCCTAGCAACAGAAATCAGACAACAAAAAAGAATAAAAGGTATTCAAATTGACAAAGAAGAAGTCAAACTCTCTCTCTTCACAGATGACATGATACTTTATGTGGAAAACCCAAAAGACTCCACCCCCGAATTACTAGAACTTATACAACAATTCAGTAACCTGGCAGGATACAAAATTAGTGCACAGAAATCAATTGCATTTCTATACACTAAGAATGGGACTGAAGAAAGAGAAATTAGGGAATCTATTTCCTTTATAATTGCACCCAAAACTGTAAGATATCTCGGAATAAACGTAAGCAGAGAGAGAAAGGATCTATACACCAGAAACTACAGAACACTGATGAAAGACATTGAAGAGGAAACAAAAAGATGGAAAAACATTCCATGCTCATGGATCAGAAGAATAAACATAGTTAAAATGTCTATGCTACCCAGAGCAATCTGCACTTTCAATGCCATCCCGATCAAAATACCAATGACATTTTTCAAAGTGCTGGAACAAACAATCCTAAAATTTGTGTGGAATCAGAAAAGACCCCGAATCACCACGGAAATGTTGAAAAAGAAAAAGCTGGGGGCATCACGTTGCCTCATTTCAAGTTATACTACAAAGCTGTGATCATCAAGACAGAATGGTACTGGTACAAAAACAGACACAAAGACCAATGGAACAGAATACAGACTCCAGAAATGGACCCTCAACTCTCTGGCAACTAATCTTTGACAAAACTGGAAAAACATCCAATGGAAAAAACAGTCTTTTCAATATATATTGTGCTGGGAAAATTGGACAGCTATATACAGAAGAATGAAACTTGACCACTCTCTCATACCATACACAAAGATAAACTCCAAATGGATGAAAGAGCTCTACATGAGATGGAATCCATCAAAATCATAGAGAAGAACATGGGCTGTAACCTCTCTGACATTGGCCACAGCAACTTCTTTCATGACACGTCTCCAAAGGCAAGGGAAACAAAAGCAAAAATGAACTTTTGGGACTTCATCAAGATAAAAAGCTTCTGCACAGCAAAGGAATCAGTCAATAAAAAACAAAGAGGCAACTCACAGAATGGGAGAAGATATTTGCAAATGACACTACAGATAAAAGGCTGGTATCCAGGATCTATAAAGAACTTCTCAAACTCAATACCCAAGAAACAAATAATCAAATAAAAAAATGGGCAGAGTATATGAACACTTTTCCAATGAAGACATACAAATGGCTAACAGACGTATGAAAAAATGTTCAACATCATTAGGGAACATCAGGGAAATTCAAATCAAAACCACATTGAGATACCACCTTACGCCAGTTAGAATGGCAAAAATTGACAAGGAAGAAACAACGAATGTTGGAGAGGATGGGGAGAAAGGGGAGCCCTCTTACACTGTTGGTGGGAATGCAAGTTGGTACAGCCACTTTGGAAAACAGTGTGTAGGTTTCTCAAAAAATTAAAAATAGACCTACCTATGACCCAGCAATTGCACTACTGGGTATTTACCCCAAAGATACAGACATAGTGAAAAGAAGGGCCATATGCATCCCAATGTTCATAAAAGCATTGTCCACAATAGCCAAACTGTGGAATGAGCCAAGATGCCCTTCAATAGATGAATGGATAAAGAAGATGTGGTTCATATATACAATGGAATGTTACTCAGCCATCAGAAACAATGATTATCCAACATTTGCATCAACATGGATGGGACTAGAGGAGATAATGCTAAGTGAAATAAGTGAAGCAAGGAAAGACAATTATCATATGGTTTCACTCATTTGTGGAACATAAGGAATAGCAGGGAGATCGTTAGGAGAAGGAAGGGAAAAATGAAGGAGGGGTAAACAAAGTGGGAAATGAACCATGAGAGACTATGGACACTGGGAAACAAACTGAGGGTTTCAGAGGGGAGGGGGTGGGGGGATGGGCTAAGCCAGTTATAGGTAGTAAGGAGGGCACGTATAACATGGAGCACTGGGTGTTATACACAAGCAATGAATCATGGAACACTACATCAAAAACTAATGAGGACTGTATGGTGACTAGCATATCATAATAAAAAAAAAGTATATTCACATTTTTGTGTAATGGATCTCTAGAAATTTTTTTTTAAAGATTTTATTTATTTATTTGACAGAGAGAGAGACAGCCAGCGAGAGAGGGAACACAAGCAGGGGGAGTGGGAGAGGAAGAAGCAGGCTCCCAGCAGAGCAGGGAGCCCGATGCGGGGCTCGATCCCAGGACCCTGGGATCACGCCCTGAGGTGAAGGCAGATGCTTCAGGAGCACCTCAGGCACCACCCAGGTGCCTCGCTAGAAATTTTTTCTCTTACAAAATGGTAACTCTATAATCATTAGAAAAACAAGTCGTATTTCCCCCTTCCCGAAGCCCCTGGTAATTACCAGTCTACTTTCTGTTTCTATGAAGTTGACTACTTTAGATACCCCATGTAAATGGAATCATACAGTATTTTTCTTTTTTGTGACTGGCTTATTTCATTTAGTATATTGTCCTCAAGGTTCATTCATGTTATAGCATGTGGCAGGGTTTACTAACGTTTTAAGGCTGAATAATATTCCATTGCACGCATATACGACATTTCACTTATCCATTCATTCATTGATGGATATTTGTGTTGCTTCTACCTCTTGGGTATTTTAAATAATGCTGTTATAAACACAGATATATAGATACCTTTTTAAGAACCTGCTTTCAATTCTTTTTGATATATATCTGGTAGTGGAATTCTTAGATCAGGTGGTTAGTTCTATTTTTAATTTTGTGAGGAAACACAATACTGTTTTGCACAGCAGTTACACCATTTTACATTCCCACCAATAGTCTGCAAGGGTTCCCTTTTATCCATATTCTCACAAACAATATTTTCTGCTACATATATACTTAAATGAGAATTTACAACATGCAATACACTTTCTAGGGGTTATCAAAAAGGCAATATGTCAAATAAACTGTTTGAAACATTCTAGGTGTCAGAAATTTAATTCCTTTCCTTACTAGTGAAAGGGCAGTGCTATTTCATTTATGGGTAAAGCATAAATGATGTGTGATGATCTTAAGAGACTTGGATACCCTTGTGTATTCAACTAAAAATCTGGTCCATGAGAAATTAAAATCCTGGGTCTGTTATTTTTATAAGAATAACAATTTCAATAAGAAATTTCAACAATTTTATAAGAATTTTAATATTCTAAGTCCCAAAACATTATGAGAGCAGAAGGGTAACTAAAAAGCTTTACTTAGAAACAATTCTTAAAGATTATCCTAGCTCGAATGCTGAAAACCTCTTGCAACAACTAAAAAATTTTTTTTTTCTGGGGGAGAATGGTTTAGAAAACTCTTGCCCAACCTAGGACGCTGAGTGAAGTTGGAAACGATAACTCGAACGCATTCTCCCTACTCTGAGGCAACTCTTTAAAGTGAAATAAATAGTCATGGCAGCTTATCCTGACCTGTTTCCTTTATGTTTCCAAGATTTCTTTGTTCAATGCCAAAAGAAAAGAAAAGAAAAGTTTAATGCTTGTGATTAATGGCCATGCTGTATGAAGTTACACAGCATAATTTATGGGGTACCTTCTCAAGTGAACACCTCAAGGCTTTGTATAATAAAATAAAAAAGCATATAAACACAGAACTCATCCATAAATTAAAAATTCAATATTCAGTGCTATATTAGTTGAAACAAGAGTACAAATATTTCAACACTCAAATATAAGTTTTTATTTAACCAAAAATTTCCATCCCTAATATATGTCTTATCTATTACCCTAAGTTTTCATTTTTATCTTGAGTTTTTCTTGAATTTTCCTCATTTTACAGAATTAAATTCATTATATATTCTTATCATTTGAAGCGTGTCAAAAACTTATAATAGAACAAATGTATTTAGCCCATATAGACATACAAATTAGATGTTAGGGAATTTTTTTCATTTTGCATTGCTATAACTTGAAAGATTTATAGGTAAAAAGGGAGGAATTTATAGATTGTAATTTTTTAATAGTTTTTTGTCTCTAGTTTTAATGGCTTTGGATCTAATCATGATCTTATTATACCACTTTGCTTTTGTATAGAAATATATGCTTTTACAGAATCCTTCACATTAATTTTATCTGTGCATCATCACAATTATTCCATGAAGAAGGAAGGGCAAGTATCCTTACAGTTCCATTTATAGATAAGGAAATGAAGTCAGAGGACGATTCCACGACCTGCTCAATGTCACTCAGTAATTTAGTGGTAAACGTAGAGCTGGAGTTCTTGGCTCCTGATTCTTTTATTTTTTTTAAAAGATTTTATTTATTTATTTTGACAGAGAGAGACAGCCAGCAAGAGAGGGAACACAAGCAGGGGGAGTGGGAGAGGAGGAAGCAGGCTCCCAGCGGAGGATTGGCTCCTGATTCTGACACAGATTATGTCTCGTCGTATAATGTGGGTCTAGAGCATCACAAAATGTGACCAATTCAGAGGAATCATTCCTGATCATATTGATAGGGAAGTACCTTATTACTCACATTCTGAAATAGTCTCTTTAAATCAATTTCCTGTTGTCACTAAGGGCAGATGTTCTGCAATAATCATTTTAAGCACTTTTTTTTGGTGTCCAACTTTATGGTTTGGATGATGACAAGAGCAGAGCACCTGTCTTCTTTGGTGCTATGGCCTTTGCATGTTGGGGTCTTCTGCATTGCCAGGAGTTGGGAAAAATAAGGATAGCAAAGCATAAGACATGGTCTTTGCTTATTTAGAGATGAACCCATTCAGATAAGAACCTGTGTTAAAGTATCTATAGCAGGGGGCGATTCATTCACAGTTAATAAACATAGGCTATTTCTTAGAGCTGGGTATTGTATTTTTCATTCAGTATCAGGTATATCCCAGATTGGGAGTGAGAAGTTGGGAATGGGAGAGATGCTACTGCACTGCTTCTGTATGTCCAAGACATAAAAAGTCATACTTTCTCTACCATCATATAAATTGTACTTAACGGGGTTGCCGCTGACCCTGTATGGTTGAATCTAACAGCAAATTCTCAGTCCTCCTTTTCCTCAATTTATCAGTGTATTTTGCACCATTGATTATTCCAGGCTTCCCTGGAAATTTTTCTTCGATTTGGCCTCCGGGATACTATTATCTCTTGGTTATCCTTCTATCTCAATCCCCTTTGGTAGAGTCTGTTCATTTTTCTGAACTCTAACCATTACAATGTCTTGGGGTTCAAACTTTAAAACTCTATTCTGCTTTTTCAACACTATTTTCTTATGTGACTCCTTCTAGCCCCTTGGAAAGAATCATCATTTGTATGCTGGTGATTTCTAAATTTATATCACTAGACAGACAGCTTGCCTGGAAAATATAAGATGCTCAATATGTATTTGTTAAGTTGTGAAATAAAAAAGTAAAAGGTAAATTTTAGATAAAATATGTTAGGATGGTCAAGATCATCAAATTTTAGAAACCAGTAGACTTTATCGCCTGAAGAAAACAGATTCTCCTGAAAAAACAGATCAAGAAGTATGAGGATATGAAAAAATTAAGCTAATTTTAATACCAATGGGTGAATATAAGACATGACAAAAAGTAAATAAAGATATCTTGCCAAACTTTGGGTCATAGAAATATATTATGTAAACTATAACATGGAAAAAAATAAACTAGCATTATGATTGTTATCGACAAAGAAACTGGCCATATTTGCTTAGGACACCACACCAGTGTTCACCACATACAAGGGGTAAAGCAAGAACTGAAAGTACAAATTAACTTGTACTGTGCGGTAGTAGCACTGTGGCATTACGTAAGGGGTGAAAGAGCTGACCCCAAGGGAAGTAGTGGGTGGAAATCCAGGATAGAGTTAAGACCTTGAAAGGAAGAGGTTTGGGGTATGTCAAATATGTGAATTCAAATGTGCTTGAGAATTTGGGAGTACCCTCACTGGTGCCCAGTCATCAGTGATACTGATGCACTTCTCCAGCATCAGTATCCCCACAAGACTGGTAGTCAGGTGAGCAAGTGGGGCAGAGTTCACCCTCAGCAGTGCTTCCACCTATGATATGTGACATCACCTAGAGGAGCAGGTAGAGACGGAAGCTGCCAACAGAAGTAGTTGATGAATGAAAGAATAGATTCGAAGAGTAGCAGGAACCTGTTCCCTGCTTCCTATTTGAGACTCGAGGGGTCGAATGCTCTGCCACGGGCTATTTCACTGGGTGTAGGCACAAAGTTCTGAGGAAACTTCATGGGACCCCATGAAACCCGAAAGGATTCTAGGAGCCAAGTATTTTCCTGGGTGAGTAAGTGTTGTTCGTGTGGTCCAAGAAGCAACCAAAGCAGAGGTGCCCTTTGGCACAGCGACCTTGGTGTTGTCTATATAACCAGAGACTGAGAAGGAAAGTAAATGTTTCAGTGTATGCTAACATGGGGCATAGTCAGAGCTTGTTTATCTCACTGCAGGCCAGCCTTTGTTAGGTAGATCGCTAATTCTGAAAACTTTATAAACCAATTTGCAAAACTAGGCAGTTAACCTATGGTATGAGGTATGAGGCTTTTGCATGTGACTTGGTTTCAGCTGTTTCTTCTCCATGACTTTGTCAAATTTATTTCTCTGCTGTACCCTCAGATAAGATTGTGAATGGGTTACTTGGTTTGGGGGTGCACAATGCTTCCCGTCTTTCCTTGTAGAGAGGAGAGATAGATCTCAAGATAGTTCCCAAAGAGAACAAGCATGTTCTCTGGGTGTAATTCCTCTTCCTGTTTCCTCCCCAATATTCTCTGAAAACTAGCGTTACCCCTGGTTATTTTTGGAAATCAATCTATTGATTGCAGTTGTGCTCAGAGGAGCTTTCAAGGTCCTTTCAAGGAGATTTCTTCACAAGGAGAGCACAGCGGGGGCAAACTATTAGTTGATCTTAAAGGCTGCTGCTACTTTTTGAGCTAATAAAATGTGCAAGGTCATTTATTCTAAGTCATCCATTCATTGATTTATCAGTCAATACCTTTTATATTCCTTATAGCATTTTGACACACCACCAAATGAATGCCCAAGCAGTGTGCGTTTATGGTCACTCTTGTAGAATTACAAATGGGCATTCATTTAGCACTCACTGGTGTGTGGGGGCATACATGCGTACATCATATTCTTAATGCATGTTCATTCTCCATTTCTTTTTAATTTAATTTAATTTAATTTTTTTGATGTAAAGTTCTATGATTCATTAGTTGCGTATAACACCTAGTGCACCATGCAATACGTGCCCTCCTTACTACCCGTCACCCGCCTATTCCATTCCCCCACCCCCCTCCCCTCTGAAGCCCTCAGTTTGTTTCACAGAGTCCATAGTCTCTCATGCTTCAATCCCCCTTCTGATTACCCCCCCTTTCTTTATCCCTTTCTTCTCATACTGATCTTCCTAGTTCTTATGTTCCATAGATGAGAGAAACCATATGATAATTGTCTTTCTCTGCTTGACTTATTTCACTTAGCATTCTCTCCTCCAGTGCCGTCCATGTTGCAGCAAATGTTGGGAAATCGTTCTTTTGATAAGCTGAGTAATATTCCATTGTATATATGGACCATATCTTCTTAATCCAGTCATCTGTTGCCGGAAGGGCATCTCGGCTCCTTCTGATGTAGCTATTGTGGACATTGCTGCTATGAACTGCTGGGGTGCATATGGCCCTTCTCTTCCACTACACGTCTGCCTTATCTCTGGGGTAAATACCGGCGGTGCAATAGCTGGAGATCATGGGGCAGCTCAATTTTTAACTTTTTACGGGACCTCCCACACTGTTTTCCAGAGTGGCTGTCTTTCCAGGCCATTCCCACCAACAATGCTGGGAAGATCCCTTTCTCCACTTCCTCTCCAACAATTGTTGTTTCTTGCCTTATCCAATTTTGCCATTCTAACTGGCATAGGGTTTTGATTTGAATTTCCCTGATGGCCCTGACATGATTTTATGGAACATTTTCATACCACTTCTGTTAGCCATTTGTATGTCTTCATTGGAAAAGTGTCTGTTCATATCTTCTGCCCATTTTATGATTTGTTTGTTTGTTTCTCATATATTGAGTTTGAGAAGTTCTTTGTAGATCTTGGATACCAGTCTTTTATCT
>NW_024424453.1:4282818-4356833 GCF_017311325.1 Ursus maritimus | reverse complement strand
TTTCTGTTCTGTGTCACTCTTGGGGCCTTTTTACTTTTATAGAACCCCCCGTAATATCTCCTGTAGGGCTGGTTTCGTGGTTACAAAATTGGTTAGTGACTGGCGATTCTGAAATGTCTTTATTTCTCCATCAATTCTGAATGACAGCCTTGCTGGATAAAGGATCCTGGCTGCATGTCTTTCTCTGAAAGAGCTTTAAAAATGCCCCCCCCCCAACCCTTTCTCTCATTCCAGGTCTGTGTAGACAGGTCTGACGTAATTCTGATACCTTTGCCTTGGTATGTGAGAAATTTCTTTCTCCTGGTCGCTTTCAATACTGTATCCTTGGATGTAATATTTGTGAACTGCACTATGATGTGACGTGGCATAGGTTTGTCATGGTTGAGCTTGGGAGGGGTCCTCTCTGCCTCTTGGACATAAATGTTTGTTTCCTTTGCTAGGTTAGGGAAGTTTTCAGCTACAATTTGTTCAAATATCTCTTCTAGACCTCTGTTTTTCTCCACCCCCTCGGGGATGCCGATGATTCTGACATTGGATCGTTTCATTGAGTCAGTAATCTCCCGTAACCTACATTCGTGGGCGTGGATTTTTTTAAGACCAGCTTCTATTTTCATTTTTTCCTCTATTAACCCATCCTCCAATTCACTAACCTGTTCCTCTGCTTCTGCGACCCTGGCCGTTAGAGCCTCTAGTTTTGCCTGCATTTGGCTCATAGAATTTTTAATTTCTGTCAAATTCGCTATCATTTCCGCCCTTAGGGATTCTATATTCTCATTAACATTTTCATTAATACTTTTTTCAAGTCTACACCTCATCTTGACCATTGTTACTCTGAATTCCATTTCTGATAATTTGGTTATATCCATATCCATTAGTTCTGTGGCAGAGGCCACAGACTCATTGTCTTTTCTTTGCTGGGGGGGATTTCTCCTTCTCGTCATTCTGATGAGGAGAGGTGGTGGGGTTGTCCAGAGCCCAAATTATTGACAAGGACCCAGGCAGTGCACACTTGTTTTCTAGGGACCTTAGGGATGTGGGCTTCTTGATTTTTCAGCCTGCCTTCATTGGGATGGGCCTGCCGCGGTGATACTCAGGCAACCCTGTCTGGGTAGAGTCTCCGTGTCCCCTGCAAGGGGGGATGGGAATGGGCACACTGTGAGCAGGTCTTTCCAGGCTTTTGTTCTCTGGCGGCTTTCCCTGGTGGTTTGGAGGAGTCAGAGCAACAGTAGCTAAATCTCAGCCTCTGTCTCAGAACAGATTGATTGCGGACGGTTCTCCACTGATGTTCTGGCCACTTTAACTCTGTTTCTGTTGGTGCTGCTCAACCCTGCAGCATCCTGGGATGTGCGCCCCACACCCGGCATCCCAGCCCTCACTTCCAGGGCCAGCACGTCTCTGTCCTTTGTGTTTCTAACACCGCCAGCAGCCCCGCGCGTTCCGTAGCTCCGTCTCAGTGTGGTTCGCATGCACTCCGGAGCTCTGGCCCTTAGACTGGCGGCGCGCGTTCCCCGGCTCACGGTTGGTCTCAGTCTGCTCTCTTCGTGGTGCTGGTCCACGAGTCCGCCCGCTCTCCCGTGCAAGTGGCTACCGCTTCCCGGCGACCGAACGCAGCGGCTCCCTCCCCCTTCCGTTTATCTTCCGATATCTGTGCACGGTTTCACGGCTCCCCGCTTCGTACCTCAATACTCAGTGCTGGAGATGTTCATTTGTAGAGATCCAGATGTATCTTCCTGCATCTCAGGCTGATTCTGTGGATGTTTAGGATGGTCTGGTACCTATCCAGCTCGACTCAGTGGACCAGCTGAGAAAGGGGACCCTACTCCTCTGCCATCTTAACTCCACCCCCTCATTCTCCATTTCAAATGGAAACGTATCCAAATATTTGGGCCTATGTTTTCTAGATAGGTAATCATGTTCTTTTTCTTTCTTATCCCTTGTATTTCTGCCATTAATTTCCTTTAAAATTCTACCTCATTGGATCCCAACATTTGCTGCACATTGGAATCACCTGAAGGTCTTTAAAAATTCCTGACACCTGGCTTCCACTCTCTGGTAGTCTGATTTACTTGGTAGGGGGTGGGATCTGAGCAGCAGGACTTTTACAGGTGATTCTAGTAAGCAGCAAATTTTGGGAACTACCATTCTACTCTGTTACCTTTCAAAGGGCTGGATATAAATAACTGCCTTTAAAAAGCCAGTGTTTCTTAACTTTATTAGAGAAATATTATTTTCTATAGGCCTATTCTGGCTCCATGGAGTCACTGAAATGGTCTGAGTATGGCTGGTCTAAGTAATGATTGATTCATCCCCTGACTCACCTGAAAGTGGTATAATCCTGAGTTGAGTGTTACAAATAGCATGGGTCCCGCCCTGGAAACGTAGTGCTCTTCTTGGGTGATGGCCCTGTGGTTTCTCCATAAGGAAGGAGTCACTACTAACTCGCCCTGGTTTAGAGCCCGCTTGGAGCCTTCAAGGTATTGTAGATTAATTCCCATTTATGTACCATACTAAAAAATTGTTTTTCAGGTACTCTGAAATGACTTAGCATGAAAATGACATAGCTTTATGACATTTAAACTTTGTTAGCAGCTTCCAGAAAACTAAACCCTCATGGGAGCCCTGTTTGAGACATTTAGAAATTAAATGTCGTAGTGACAATTTGCTGAAGCCTTTCAATTTGAAGTATCCAAAATTTTCTTGCTTGAATTCATTACTTTTGTTATGCTTACTTTTTAATCTTAAAGCAAAAATAAAACAACAACAACAAAACCGCAAAACAAAACCCAGGCTAGAACTCTAGGATTTGTTTTAATGAGGCTGGGCTATTATTGTCAGGAGAGCCTGAAAGACTTCTCTTAAATTCCACTATTGATTTATCAGAATAGGTTTTTAATTGTAATTTAAGTTTTGATTCGGTGAGAATTCAAATTGATTGATGTGTTGAGAAAGTTATTAAATCAAACATAGAGAAATTCTTCTGAGAGGTATAATGTTGTCTATCCTTCTCTGTGCCAAACAGGCCTGGAAAATGTGCCCCATTTCTTTCAAATACTGCACAAAAGCAGTCATTGTTTGGAAGAACCAAAACAAAAGGTATGTGAGTAAGAAAAAGGATTTTTCTTCTAACACTAATTAATTCACACATTCCCTTGAACTGGAGTGCATCCCTTTTGTGGTCTGAATTAATTCTTCTTTGGGGGAAAATGCTACTGTTTTATTTTAAGACCAGAAAAATGGCCAAGAAAGTTCAAAACAATTAGAGTGGATGTCTAAATGAGTAAGAAGTTAATTCTTTGTCTTTCTTGGGAAAAATAATGTGTGCCAAATGCAAAAATAAATGACTGATGTTACTTAGAGAGGATAAATAAAACTGCCACCCAGTAAGTCACCTTTCAGAATGCCTAATCTTACCTGATTAGGGTTCAGTAAGAAGAGAGATACTTCTGGACTATCCAAAACCCTATTATACCTCATTTGGCTCTTGGCCACACTTACAGTAAGAAGATGTTCTCTGCATTAGCAGGAAATACTTGAATAAAGGGGGAAAAATGGTTTCAACTCAATTGCTCTTTGAAATTTAATAATTCTATTATTTTATTTCTTTAAATACGAGTTCTATTTCTTGTATTATGGACCAGGTAACTCTGACTTACTGGAGTAAATTTTGGTTTAAGAATTGCATCTTAGGGGACTTGGGTGGCTCAGTTGGTTAAGCGTCTGCCTTTGGCTCAAGTTATGATCTCAGGGTCCTTGGATGGAGCCCCACATGGGGGAGGGCGGGTCCCTCCTCAGTGGGGAGTCTATTTCTCCCTCTCATTCTGCCCCAGCCCCCCTGGCTCATGCTCTAGCTCTTAAAATCTTAATCTTAAAAAAAAATTGTGTCTTAAACCTAGTCTTATAAGCATTTGGTGATAGCGAATTATCAAGATGAAAGAGAACGTTCTATGTCATCAAACTTTAATATCTGCCACTTCCATTTTAAAATATAACTTTTATCTTGAAAGAAAATGAACAACTTTGACATAAGAAGTGATAAGTAACTTAAGAAATGACAAATTGCCTCCAGAATTTGACTCTCTTCCTTTACAACTATTTAAAAGTATTGAATGAGACCATACTTTGAAAAATTGAGGTAAAATAAGAAAACAACATTCCTAAGCTATTCACAAAAAGAAATATTCAAAAGGGTTCAAAGTAGTTTTTTTTCCCTTTTATACACATAATCTATATATCAGACACTTCTATGTATAAATATCCTTAGGTATTTATATACAAACTAGTGTGTATAGAAATACACAAAATACACGTATAGTCTGTCTGCCATAACAAATATCACAAACTGAGTGGCTTAAAATAACAGCCACTTATTGTCTCACAGTTTTGGGGCTGGAATCTGAGATCAGGTGTTGGCAGAGTTGATTCCTTTTGAGGGCTGTGACAGAGAATCTGTTCTGCACATGTGTCTTGGCTTCTGGTGCTTTGCTAGTAGTTTGGCATTCCTTGGCTCTTAGAAGTGTCGTTCCATCTCTTTCTCGTCTTCACAAGGCATTCTCCCTGAGTGTGTATCTGTTTCTAGGACTAAATGCTGCACCCCTCCCTCCCTTTATTAGGACAACTGTCCTAGTGGATTAGGGCCCACCGTAATGACTTCATTGTAACCTGATTATCTCTGGGCAAAAGTCAGGCTCAGAACCATGGCGAGAAACGTGGGAGTAGGGTTAGGAGGGTGATCTCAGATCGAGTGATTTGCCCCTGCAGACCTTCAGCTGAAGCTGACCCAAACTGCAGAAGCAGAAGAGTTGAACTGTAAACGAAAATTGGAATTCTGACTACTACACAGGACTAAGACATTTTTTTAGTACTGATATGAATGTATTTTGTAACTACATGTGACCTGAGGATTAAAAAATTTTTGAGGTAGGGACAAGATCTCAAAAAGGACAGTGAAGTGAGTCCAAATACTGAGTTATAGGTAGAGTGGAGGAAAATGATAAAATTCTTTTTCTTTGAATCATATAGAATTCCACTTTTTCAACTTTATGATTGTTTATGTGTCTTAACTATTTCATATTAAAAAGCCAATCTTTGGGGCGCCTGGGTGGCACAGCGGTTAAGCGCCTGCCTTCGGCTCAGGGCGTGATCCCGGCGTTCTGGGATCGAGCCCCACATCGGGCTCCTCTGCTATGAGCCTGCTTCTTCCTCTCCCACTCCCCCTGCTTGTGTTCCCTCTCTCGCTGGCTGTCTCTATCTCTGTCAAATAAATAAATAAAATCTTTAAAAAAAAAAATAAAAATAAAAAGCCAATCTTTGGGGCACCTGGGTGGCTTAGTCAGTTAAATGTCCAACTCTTGATCTCAGCTCAGGTCTTGATCTCAGTGTTGTGAGTTCAAGCCCCGTGCTGGGTTCCATGCTGGGCATGGAGCCTACTTTAAAAAAAAGAAAGACACTAAATCCCAGTAAATACGTACTGTGTCAGGCCCAATGCCAAACTTCTAAGAATCATTTTCTTTAACTCTGATTTAAAAAACTGAAGGTATTATTGGGTATTAGTACCTTAACTTTATCTAGATAATTGCATTGCAGGAAGGTTGAATAACTTCACCAAATTCCTCAAAGTTTTGTCTGGCTCAAAATTTTTTCTCTAAGCTATATTCTATGTATATTCATCTTTCATACTCTCCCCCCCCGCACCAAATAAAGAAAAGCACTTAGTTCTTTTCCTATAGTGAATAATCAACAGATACTGAAGTATAATCTAATCGAATAGAATTGGGTTAGAATCTGAATGTGGTAATGAAATTTGTGATAATAGTTGTTGCTTCCTATCATTTGGAGAAAAATATCATTTCAGCAACTGATCCAATCTTTTTCTTAGTTTTCAAGTGTCTCAAAGTTTTCATACTTATTAAAAAAATCATCAGGACCAGATTTTCATATTTCTTAATCTAATAGTCCCTAGTTGGTGACAAATTCACATCAAACATGTCTAGTGAGCAAGCTATCCTGGGATGGAAAAATAAACTCAATACTACCAGACTGCTGTGATTGCAGTGATTCTGAGTGACTCAGTTTGTACATAGTAACTCAAGACACCCACACACGAACCCACAGACACTATATCTACAACAAGAATGGAAAAGACACTTTCCTCACGTGCCTTACAAAGTGGCTTTGAGGATTAAATAATGTACACGATCATCTGAAATGATAAAGTAGTACAGTTGCTTCTATTTGAGATGTGTTTATATACAGAGGTATCCACATGAACACTCAAGCTGTTTTTATGTCCTGTTTAATTTTGTTGAATTCCCTGGACTATGCTTAGTACAAAGAATCTATTTAAATGTATAATTTTCCTGGAGAGACAAGATTTATTTTCAAAGGTCTCTTGGGACAATACGAGAGTGTACACTTTGGTGCTACAGCGAAATGATTCAGATGTACGTGGTTGCAGCACTTGCTCCTGCTATGAAGGGGTCTCACTGCTGGTGCTCTAGAAAGCTAACTGCAGGATGAAGGAACCTGTGCACTCTTCCCTAAGGCTTCCTTTTGCCTGGTGACTGGGGATAGTGCTAACAGCCCAGAGCATCTATGCATGAATTCCTCCCCCAGTGCTTCCTCTCTGCTCTGCCTTTTCCTTCACTCCTCTTAATTATGACCAGAGCTTGTTGACCACCTGCCTGGCTTTCCTGTCCTAAAACTTCTCTGCTTTGGTTTTTGGACTCTAATTTCCTCAAGTGACCTACAACTTCTGAGATTGTATGTCTGACATCTTTTCCTGACTGCTCTCCAGCCTTGACCCTCTTGTTACGCTGAACTAGTAAGTGGGTGTCTTAGTTTGTGTTCTTTCAGACAGATGGTGAAATAAGGATTTGGGTGCAAGTCCTTTCATGGGAGGTGATGTCGGGAAACATTGTAGGAAGTATAGAAGGGCTACGGGAGGGAGCTAATGAAAGTGAGTTACTAAGCAAATGATCATTGTGGGCAACTGGAGCCCAATTGTTTGGGGTAACTCTGGGAAACACCATAGAACATTCCTTTGAATGTCCCACTTGAAGGCAAGAGGGCTATGTTATGCATCCAACAAGTCTCACTTAGCATTTTTGAGGGTTATCCTTAGGGCATGGTAACTCCTCAGCACTTCTGGCCTGTTTGGTGTGAGGGCAGAATATATATACCAGTGCTCAGAAAAAACCCTCAGGCAAAGTGCTTGCAGGTGGAAGGAAGGAAGGCAGGTGTGTCCAAAAATGGTGACTGCCAAGAGGATATGAATAGGACACCAGCAACATCTGTTATGGTGGGTACCCATTCTCTTGTGATTCGGGCTTAGCAAAATGTATTTTGCCCTTCAAAGCTAGTCTTCCCTGGAGATTCCTGGTATATGAAGGTTTTGGAGATGAGAAGGATTATTCTATATCAGGGTCATTGGGCCCTGTGGAAGGGAAGGAATCTGTACTTCAACCTTCATTTCCCAGGAATGAAGTTAGGAAACCCGTGAAAACTGGACTAGAGTTGCTCTGTTCAAGGCTAAGATGCAGAGAGTGAGGCTCTTGAAATACAACTGTCTTGTGTAAAATTACCTTGAGAGAGATTTTAGGTTGCAGACAAAGGCTTTGCAATGAATGAAGGAGGCAGCTTTTGGCAGAAAACATGCCTACTACTGAAAGCCCTCTCAGACTCTGTCATTGTGGCATAGGCTTGAACTTTGGGTAGCAATGCCTGAGCATAAGGGTATCAGCTGCAAAGGGAGCCCAAGCCTGAGAAGGGTTTACCATCCCGAAGGAACCATGTGTTTATGGAATGAACTGGACAAGCGGAACAGTTGCCAGTTGCACGGTGGTGACACTGGGTGGCAACAAGAAACAATGGCAGTGGTGGACTCCTGGGGTCCCTGTGATCACCTGGATTGCATACCCCTTGCTCTGCTCCTAGACTGCTCTAATCAGCTCCCCTTCCCCAATAATTTAGGGGGAGGGAGAAAATTCAAGTGAAAGACTTGAATGACTTACAGCTATTTGGGGTATGATAGATTGAATAAGGGACTGAAAGAGGGGAAAGAATTATAGCCGTAATTGAACTTTGATTTTGTGAAGCAGGCTGTACTACTTAAATGAGGGAAATAATTTAGTTTTAATCCAGTGAATTTGATATTTTGTCAGGCTTGTGGTAAATTGTTATGAGTGTGATAGTATGTTGTAATCCTGTGATGGTGTTTTACGTGAGACATAAAGCCTTCTCTAGGATCCTCTTGCGTGTGCCAACATTCCGTAGGCATACTTAATTATAATGTGGACTCTAAAACTGTGATGTGAGTTGGAGGTTTTTATGAAGTACAGGAAAAATACTCAGCAAGTATCCTTTATGCTGGTTCCACTAAGAGTTTTGAGAAGAGTTTTAACATCTGATTCCATAAAATTTTCAGGTTGAACCATCAGTAACTATAATATTCCTGACAACTCTGCATGCAATAGCCCATTTCATTTTCTGTGAAGAGACAGGTACCTCCAACTTGTCTTCATTTCCTTGTTTTATTCCCCATAGTGCCAGGTTTATAAAAACACACACTTTCATCTTTTCTTAGATGACATCCTGGCTCTACAACCCTTTTTAAGATGCCAGTTTTAATTTAATTTGTGCTAGTAAAAATCATATTTCTGTATTTTAGATAGTGAATAAAACTGAACTCGATCTCAAGGTAGAAACATTTTTTTTAAACTCTTGATGAATTTCATTTATATTTTGTGTGTGGTTTTAAACATTTTCCTGTGACATTTATTACTCAAGTCAACTCTATTGAGGTAAATTTATATAGAATAAACTGTATTTAAAATCGTATAATTTGGTAAGGTTTGTTGTACACCATGAGACTGCCACCACAATAAAAATACAGATCATTTCCATCACCTCGAAATTTCTTTGTGGCCCTTCACAGTCCTCCTCCTTCCCACCCCACCCCCAGGCAACTGCTGACTTGCTTTTCATTATTATAGATTATTTCACATTTTCTAGAAATTCATGTGGAATCATGAAGTATATACCTATTTGTGTCTGGCCTTTTTTGCTCTTCTTGTGACTTAAATGAAGTAGAAAAAATTTAACTTAAAACTTTAAGATCTATAAATACTTACAACTCCACTGAGAGCACTGATGGCAAATTCCTAAGTACCTGGTCCAGTGTATACTACTAATGTGAAGGGAAATCACTTTTGAGCTTAAGTGAGAAGTGTCTTGTGTGTGAGTATTCATATGTAAAAATGCTGAGTGAGCCTGTGTTTTTTTCTACAAAATAACCTTCTGTGGAAAACTTGAAATTCCAAATACTTAAGAACATTTAACTTAGCTTTTGCTCCCTGGTAGAAAGGAAATGACTTCAGTGAGGGTACAGGTTAAATTAATGCTGCCGGTAGGAATGTTGGCCGACAAGACCTGGGCCAGGAAATCTCCCATTTTTTTTTCTTCTAGTCGTGTGTATTGAATTGGTTTATATTAACTGCAAACTTGATGCCCATGGCAATGGTCACTATGTTGGTCAAAGATTTATATAGTTAATGGAGAACTGACAATCACCTGGGATTTCTTTCAATAATTCAACAGCAAAGATGGTCTAAGTTGCCCTTTTTATATGCTTATTTTAATCAAGTTAACAAATGCTTCTTTTTAAAATGATGCAAAAGTATATATAAATTATAATAGGACTGTGCTTCAGATCTAGTAGGCATTTACCAATATTTAGCTCATCTGATTGTTAAACTCTATAACCTAATACCATCATTAGCTGCCTTTTACAGATGAGGAACCTGAGGCTAAAAGGCTGAATGTCACACTACTGTTAAGTGGTAGAGTAAGAATTCAGAATTCTGGAACCAGAGTTATGCTCTTAACCAGATTAGCTTCTTCTCTCTTCCTTTCCTTGGTAAGTCCTCTATGGTTTATGCTGAATATACTCAGCCTTTGCCTCTGCATGTTATGTTCTAGCTATTAGTCCTTTCTGGTGTCATCTCTGTTCTTTCATTCAACTTGGAATTCTTACATCCACAGAAATTAGACAAGAATAAAGAGGGGTGGTGGTGGTGGTGGTGGTGGTGGTGGTGGTGGTGGTGGTGTGTGTGTGTGTTGGCAGAAGCGAGGCTGTGATTGGTGCTTTACAACTTCAGGTTGTGATTTGGAGTTTGGTTGTTTGTAAATAGTTACTTCATGGTTTTAGCTTACATATTTTCAGTCAGGATTCAGATAGCACATGAAGACCATATCTGAGATCCCGGCATCACATCACTTATTTCAATGAATTGTCAATCTCCTATATGTAGGATTCATGAGCATATCATCTCATTAGACTTGTCATTGGCCAAGCACTTACTGGAACTAATTTTGGACTCTATGACTATGAGAGCAGGGGGAGTGTATGGAGAGATTCCAGAGAAGAATAATGAAAATGATGAATGAATTCAAAACCAGAAACTCATGAAGAAAGGATGTAGGAAATTAATACATACAGACTCCAAACAAAACCCTTTAGGTTATCTTTACAGAGAAAGATAACCATTTCCACTGAGGTTGAAACAAGGGATTTCATGGCAGAGACCTTCAAATGAAAAGTCAGAAAATGTGGGGAGTGTGGAGCTCTAGAGCACTGGAGTTTATAATGCGTTGTCTTCTTCTGGCCTTGATGTTGTTAAGGCGGCATTCTGTAAAGGCTGCTATTTATATGAATTTTACCCTCCAGGCACTTAAATTTTAATGGAAAGAATCCAGTAGTATCTGCCTTTAAAAACAACTTACAGAGGAATTCCTTAACTTAAGACTTTATGGAGAGAGAGGTTTTGTTGAGATTGATTAAATCCATACTCTGTAATGAGAACTATATACGCTTCACTAGGTATACTTTCATAAAACACTTGATAAAGACAAACAGTTGTTTCTGAAACCAATTTGAGAACCCAGGGCTTCCTCATGCTGGGGCTGGTGATAATCCTTACCTGTAGTGTCCCTGTGGGAGATCTCATCTGTCCTGCATTGGTTCTGGGACCTAATGAGCATCTCTTCATTGTGTCCCACATCACCTCGTTTTATGGTAATCTGCGCAAGGTTGCCACATTCTTGTTTCAAGCCTTATTAATCACGAAGTTCTGTTCTCCTTATATACCTCATCAAGGTATCATCTTTGACGATGGGGTCTTTGTTAATTTATTTCTTTTGGATGCCTCTGCTTTCCTTCAATACACTATTCATATTTTAACTGTGTCTATTTCTTGTTAAACCTCAACATTATTTTTGATTTGTTTGGTCTTGAGGCTCCTTCTTACTTGGAGTTTCTTAATCTTTTTCATTTCCTGTCTTCTTTTGATAACCATCAGGCACTGGGGGCTCAGATTCTTTGCCCTAGGGAGTCATGCTGCTCTCATTAGCCAAAAAAGACTTCTGAGATTTGTGACTTATATTTTAAATGATATACAGATAAAAATTAAAAATAATTATAAAAATTGGATGTACTACTTCAAATTATTCTCTACCCCAAAGATTCTAATACTTCCCTGGAACCACTTTTCCCTATTTCCCCTTTTCGGTCTACAGTGAAGTGCTCTCCTAACTGAACTGTTACTCTTCTTCCCTTCCCTCTCCTCCAGCTCTGACTTTGTTGTGCTTTTTGTTTCTGCAAATGGCACCATACTGTACTTTGTAATTCCAACCAGAAACCAGCGAGCGACTGACTCCTTACTCAGACATATCTAGCATCTCTATCATCAGGCCTACAGTCACTTCTTTAAGAATGGATCTACTTTTCTCCACATCTCTCACCTAGTCTAAGCCGCTGCCATGCCTCATTTAGACCACCACAGTTCCTCCTAACTCATCCTTACATACACCCACATGTGCTGTCTTACGCTATACAGTACTGTGCCAAGTTCTTTGCGAAATGGAAATCTAATTATTTCACCCCCTCTGCTCAAAACCATTGATTGGCACTCCCATTGCACTTAGGGTATGTTAAAAATTCCTTACGTGGCCTGTATGCTCCAGCTACATATCTTCTGTTCCCTCGAGTTGGTCAACACTAGCCTCACTGGCTGCCTTTTCTTTCTTTCTTTTTTAAATTAACATAAAATGTGTTATTTGTTTCAGGGGTACAGGTCTGTGATTCATCGGTCTTACACAATACACAGCGCTCACCACAACACATACCCTCCCCAATGTCCATCACCCAGCCACCCCATGCCCCACCCCCTCCCTTCCAGCAACCCTCAGTTTGTTTCCTAAGATTAAGAGTCTCTTATGGTTTATCTCCCTCTCTGGTTTTGTCTTGTTTCATTTTTTCCTCTTTTCCCCTATGATCATCTACCTTGTTTCTTATCAGTGAGATCATACGATAATTGTCTTTCTCTCACTGACTTATTTTGCTTAGCATAATACCCTCTAATTCCATCCATTTCATTGCAAATGACAAGATTTATTTTTTGATGGCTGCATAATCCATTGTATATACATACCACATCTTTATCCATTCATCTGTTGATGGACATCTGGACTCTTTCCATAGTTTGGCTATTGTGGGCATTGCTGGTATAAACACTGGGATGCAGGTACCCCTTCGGATCACTACATTTGTATCTTTGGGGTAAATACCCAATAGTGTGATTGTTGGGTCATAGGTCTGCCTTTTTGTTCTGCAGCTACTCTAACTTCTCTTCCTCTTTCCCTCTTTACCTCAGGGCCTTTGCCTCAAAATCTTTATTTTTCCTACTCTTCGTTGGCTGTTACTAGTCTTTCAGGTTAGAGCTTGATTCTACTCCTTCAGTTGAAATCAGGTTCCTTTTCATCATGTGCCTAATGGCACAAGCTGTTTTCTTTAATAACTAATTTCCTTGTTGGATTTTAAGTTCCTCAGGGTCAGGGATTATATACTTTTCTCCCTCTGCAACTCTGGAGCCTGGTGCAATGCCTGGTCTGCGCTGGGCATTTCATAAATATTTGTCATATCGTCAGTGATTAAAGTACTTACTAATAAGCTTTTACGATGCCAGTCAAGTATCCTCTGTACCTGTTTAGACCAGATGTTGAATGTAAACACACAATCTAAAGCTGGTAGGGACTCCTGGTTATAATCCTCTGTTATAGTTTAATTAGGGATGGTCCTAGTGATAGGATCCCTTTGGCATGTTTTGGGTTAGATTTATCTTTCTGTTCTATGCTTAGGATCTTTTGGAAACTTGTTTGCCTTCTGAGTCTGATTCTTCATTTTTCCTTAAAAAGTACCACCTTTCTTTTATTAGGTTGTCCATACCCAATATGGATGAGACCTAGTGACTTTTGTCTCTTGCATCCCTGGCAACAGCTAATTTCAAATAAAAGTATCTCACCCATATTGAGGCATCTGTTTCCAAGTAAATAAAGTCAGAGTTTATTCTCTTTTGGCTGCTTCCAGCCTAGTCTTACTGAACAACCATAAAGCCATCCATAAACTGTACCCAATTCTGTTTGCAACTGTGTCATTTTATGTTTGAGACTTGTTCCTGACTTTCTTGAGTTTTTCTTCTTCTTAAATAATTGGCAGCTGCAACTGGAGAGATGTGGTTCTCATTTCCCTGGTCTAGTAAAAAAAAAAAAAAAAAGAGAGAGAGGGAGAGAGAGAGAGAGAGAGAGAGAGAACTGCCTTACATGGTGCTAAAAATGGCTTTTATGCTCCTGTTACAGTTTTCTGCCTAATCAGAGAGCTTTCTTAGGCAAAGAGGAGACCCCTTAAGCTCACAAAGGCCCTTTGCTCTCTGGACTTCTCTAATACATTTCTGCCTGCCTCCTAACAGCCTCTCTCCCCCTTCCTAGTCAGAGAAAAGCTTTCTGCACAATAATCCTTAATTAAGATACTGTCCCCAGAAGCTGTCAGCTGCTGTGGTTTAGAACTGCAGAAATCTCTTACAGGAAAACAACTACCATAACCATAACAATTAAACAGCATTATTTACGTAGTCCTAACAATCCACTAAGAAGTGTCATCTGCTTTCTTAGAATCATTTGAGGGAAGAGTCAGGGTGGATAAGTGGAATTTTAACCCAGGTCCACAAAACAAGAAAGATGAATAGATGTCTTCTGAAAGTTTCTTTCAGGCGTTTGAGTCTATGATGAAACATGGCTTTATGGTTTTTGAACAAAGAGAATGAAATGATGACCATCACCATTTTTTGTTTGTTTGTTTGTTTTGAGTGGTCACTCTATGCCAGACTTTGTAGATTTTTTTTTTTTAAGATTTTATTTATTTATTTGACAGAGACAGAGACAGAGACAGCCAGAGAGAGAGGGAACACAAGGAGGCGGAGTGGGAGAGGAAGAAGCAGGCTCATAGCGGAGGAGCCTGATGTGGGGCTCGATCCCATAACACCGGGATCACGCCCTGAGCCGAAGGCAGACGCTTAACCGCTGTGCCACCCAGGCACCCCGCTATGCCAGACTTTGAACTCAACATTTTATAATTATAATCCAATTAATCCTTTTAACCAGCCCAGGGGCTAGACATTATTTTTCATATTTTACAGGCAAGGGAACTGAAGTTTGAAGAGGCCGAGAGAGTTGTTGCTATCCTTATTCTTCCCAGATCTACTTTGTGATTGGTATGATTTTATTGCTAGAAGGCCTCAAATGTTTTAGATAAATTATCCCCAAATAATTTTTAAAACTGTAGGAGTTTTAATTTCCAGATCAAAGAAATACCTATCATATTTTTGCCCTAAAATTATGAGCTAGAAAGAGCAATCATCTGTGACTCATGACCGCTGATGTCCACAGCCATCAGTTACCCTGTGATGATGGGAGTGTACTAGTACCACTGTTGGTTTCCATTTCCTTATTTGAACACTTGAAACTGGACAGTTTATGATGTCCTACAACTCCCTCAATTTAAGTTGGCTGAAAATATCCAAATTTACATCTGGAGATTAGGATTTCAGAGTGAATCTTATACTGTATACCAGCCCTCATAGGCATAACTATGTGAAGCCTTTGATCATTTCATGAGTTATAAAATGATACTTACCTTTAAATTTCTGCTGGCTATTTCCAATCACAACCCACTTCTTGAGTAATGTCTCATGCAGTTTCATAACAGCATCAGGATGCCAGTTAGAGCAACAATATTACTGTGATGATCGTCAGTGTCAGGGGATGAGGCAGATTCCTGTTGCTTGATCAAGATGGTTAAAATCCCATTCTGCACAAACGGAAATGCTCGGAAGGATATAATGAGAGGGAATAGTAATTTTTAAATTGCCTGTCAACCCTAAGCCCATTTCTATCCATCATGGAAATGATATAACTCTTACTTCTTGTGCTTTTCTATTTTGCATAACCAACAGCATCAATACCACCCACGATTCTTTTTTTCTCCAGCTTCCCACTAAAACAGAACTTAGATTTGCAAAGCCTTAAATGCATTCTTAGACCTATTTACTCCTTTCTTTGAAAAATGGATAAGTCAACTACCAATTAAGCATGGAAATCGGTAATAAAGTGGAATACCAAATAAAACGTTTTCATATTAACTCCAGTAATATGGTTGGTAGCAAAATATCTTTATGCAGTTGTATGGAACCACAGAAGCCATCTTATTGTTAGGTTTTCTGCCATCTGGTTTTAATTTGCTAATTCTTACACTTGGAGAATTCTCACACAAGTATGGGTGGGGGAAGAAACCAGCGCTTTCATGCTAGTTGATTCAGTGTATCAATTAAAATTGTATATAATTATTATTTGCTAAAGGTACACTTTAAAAGAAAACAACAGGCTCACATGAATTGCGATCTGAAGGTAATGAACTTAGCTCACAGAGAGGGAAGGCATGTCACCAGGGGGAAGTCAGCTGTCCTTCCTGACAGGTCCCCTGTGAGATGGCGTTTTCCTCAGTGGATTTGCCACAGTTCAGTACGATGCTGTCAGCCTTAAAGACTTAGAAACTCAGTCTTGTCAGTGTCTTGAAGTACTCAGATTTAGGAGGCTGTTTTCTGCTAACAAAACTCACAAGAGACCAAGGTACAAAAACAGAGTGTCAATCTTTTAGTTAATGAGAAATATGACTTTCAATTTGAACTGTCCTTGCTCTTCTTCCAGGCTAGAGTGGGCAGTTGTGCATATATCCTACTCTTTCTTACTGACTTTAAGTACTTGGCTTTTGCAATTCTCTTGCTGCCTCCTCTATCAACAAGTTTTCCCTCATTATTCTGTCATCTGTAAGCATACTACATAATATCTCCCATGTTAACAGAAACTCTTTAGATCTTATAATCCCCTCCAGGTACCGCCTCATTTATCCGATTCTTTTCCCAGTAAAACTTCTCACAGAAGTGATACACAAACTTGTCTCCACTTCTCCACTTCCCATTCTCTCTTCAACCTACTTCAAATAGGATTTCCCCTTCCTCATTCCACTGGAACACAATAGAATAGAAAAGCATGAAAAGAAAAAAATTTAGCATTGTGAATGGCATATCTTCTCAGAAGAACCTATATTTATAAAACTCTCATTTTCAAATTGTATTTGAAGGAAAAAAGGTCATTACTTTTTCAATAAATAGTCTGACTCAACTACACAGACATTCAGTCAAGATTCTTTCCCTTAGCTGCTTCTGTTTGCTAAGAGCTACTTGGAGAGATGTAGCTTGCTAACCAGTCAGTCAGGAAAATACTGTGGAGTATAGATATTTGTGCTATTTTTGTGACTCATAATACATACAGATCTTCTGTAAGAGTCAGTGACATGAAATAAAGCTGACATGTGTCTAATATTAGTCTCATTGGCTCACTTCAGAACATGGTCTATCTTTGCCTTAGACAAAGTCTCTTCTCTAGAGTGCCACAGCAGTAAAACCTTTGCTTAGTGACTAATTAGCAGTGAGCCAAGGTCGATCATTTCCTGTTCTGTGATTCACTTTAGTCAAGGTCAACAGCAGCCTCCACATTGCCAAATTCAACGGTAAATCCTTCTCAATTTACTCAGCTTTTTAAGAGCATTTGGCATGGTTGATTCTGTGAAACCTTTTTCTCCCTAGCCTTCTGGGCTTCCAAATAGCCTCACTGGCCACTTGGTCTCAGATTTTTTTGATGGCTCTTTCCTCTCTCCTGCCTCTACATGGTGGTGTGCTCCTGGAATCATTTCTTGGCTCTTCTGTCTACATTTCCTCACAAAATGTTAGCCTCCAATCTCCATGATTTTAAATACTAACCATACCTTCATGTCTTCCAAGTTTATATTCCCAGTCCTGGCTTCACCTCTGAATTTTGTGTTAATCAGACTACTCTTAGACCTGAAATATGCAGAATGAAGTGAAGGAGGTACGAATGACGTGCCCAACTAAGCCAGTGTTAACTTACTAGGATAGCATATGTTGTATGGGATATGAAAACATTTGAATCCACCTAGGTTGAGCCAGCCAGTTGCCCTGGATTAGACTAGATAATCTAGATTCTGATAACCTTGGTTCTTTATAGGGCAAGAGTCCCGGGAAATGTTCTGCTTGCTTGACATTTTTCTTGATAGGTGCTCGTAGGTTTACTGCTCATTTTAACTGTCATGAGTCACTTGAAATAAAGTATTTGCTCTTGGTTGCACATGCCCTATTGTGGCTCTCATGCTGATGTGGCCAACTGAATTATCTATATTGAAATTGAATGTCTAATGGGCATCTCATAACAGGTTTATAAAACCTTCATTCTTCTGTCAATCTTCTCCATCTCAGTAAACAATACCACAATCAACTCTTAATTAGTCAGGCCCCAAATTTGTTATCCTTGTAGATTTTCTGTCCCCCCCCCTTCTCATCTGTAACCAAGCTGACAGCAGTTATCAGCCTCTACTTTCAAAATAAATCTTGAAAATGATTACTTTTCACAGTTCCCGATGTCTCTGCCCTAGGCCAAACCACGAGTTTTTCTTTCTAGGACTACTGCAGTGTTTCTTAAAACTGTGCTTCACAAAATTATATCTGTGAATCATCTGGGGATATTAAATGCAGGTTCTCACTTAGTCATGGATATGGCCTGAGATTCTGTATTTCTAATAAGCTCCCAGGTAATATGAATGCTGCTGGTCAATGGCCCTCACTAGAATATAAATATTAAAAATTTCAGATAATAATTGGACTATGAGGAGCATCAAACAGGGTAAGAGAATAGAGAATAATTTCTTGTCAGTCCCCTTTAGTCTATTTTTTATTTAGCCAGAGTGATGTCCTAAAGTATATCAGATCATGTATCTCCCTGGGTCAGTACCCTTCACCTCCTTGGCTTCCCATTATACCTTGAAGAAAACCCAATTTGCTTATCGTAAGGCTGTATGAGATCTGTTCTCAAATCTGTTTGAGGTCTGCCACTACCACATCTTACTCAGTATGCTCTATCCAAAGCAGTTTTTCTTTTCCTTGAACAGGTTTAACTTTTTCTACCTTGGGTCTTAACACTTCTAGTCTTTTGGTCTAGATTATAATACTAATCATTGAGGTTTCTGCTCAAAAGAAATAATCTAGGAGAGGATATCTCTGACTGTACAACATAAAATATTCCCTGGTCTTAGTTATTTGTGTTCAGAAAATAAACATGTGATAGGCTGAATAATGCCTAGGAATCTGTGAATGTTACCTGACATGGTAATAGGCATCTTACAGATGCGATCAAAAATCTTGACATGGGGAGATGATCTTGGATTATCTGAGTGGACCCAGTATAATCACAAGGTCCTTATAAGAGGGGAAAAAGGAGGGCTAGCATCAGAAAGAGGAGATGTGACAATGGAAGCAAAGGTTGGAACGATGGAAGATGGAGACAGACAAACCAAGGAAGACAGATGCCTCTAGAAGCCAGAAAAGGCAAGGGAAATGGATTCTCCTCTAGATTCTCCAAGATCATTTTGGACTTCTGACCACTGACTTTGTTACAACAGCAGTAGGAAGCTAATACATTATCTAAAAACTTTATGCTTGCTTAATTGTACCCTAGTTTTCATCTTCCTAATTAGTATCAAGTTCCATGAAGGAAAGGACGTCTTGCTATATCCAGGTGTCCAGTACCTAGAATACCTGACACACAGTGGGTGCTAAATAATTCTTGGGTAAATGAATGAATTATTAGACTGGGCACTCATGCTGGTTGACGGGGACAGCATATATATCAGTCGGAGTTTAATCAGAGGAGCAGAACCACTAGGCTACACATTCATGAATTCTACGTTCTGCAGTTCGGGAACTAGGCCGTCTCTGTGTAAATCATTTTCTTCACATCTGATTTGATGCTGGAGCCTAAAGTCCATAGGACAAGCAGTTCAGAAAGGAAGATAGATATAAATTGGGAGATAATAAGAGCAAGCTGGAATATACAAACTAGAGTCCATGGGGACTGACTAAATTGTCAGTTCTTGTTGCTTCTGGCTTGGATGGTATGCGTACTCTGCCGAAATCAAGGGTTTCTGTTGTCATGTTGTTGAATACACCTGTCTGGCCTAGGAATTGGTAATTGCAAAGGAGAACCAAAGGCAAGGTGCAGCAGGTGCAGGCCTGGATCCAGTCTCATGCCAACAGCATGAGTTAGAAGATAAGTCATATGAATGAGCAACAAAATGACTCCTGCTTAAATTCTCCCCTGTAGTTCCCCAGCGAGAATCTCTACTATGGTCAGTTCACTGTAACCAGAAACAGAGCAGGGAATTTTGAGAAGTGTAGTTTAGCCTGGCTATGCTGGCACATTATAAAGCCACTGCAGTTTATTCTCTCTTGATGTTAGATTTTTAAAAATGTGCTTAATGAGCAAAAACTTATAACCAGGGATAATACACAATCAGGATATTAAATGATATCAGATTTTGATTATCTTATTATTGATATAACTTCATACTGGACACACATTTCCACCCACATACACGTGTGCGTCTTTGCCAAGCATACTAAGGTATTCTTGGAACTGCACTTTGAAGGCCGATGAAAGATATACCTCTTTGACTCACTTTTTCCCCCTTTCATTATAGACATTTTTCTCTCTTAACCATGACATTCTTTGTTAAGGTGATATCTTCGGTCAGGGTCCAATCTGGTCTTAATGTTCTGGGATCTATTTTGTCATTTTAAGAGATTTTTTTTTTTTTTGAGCAGACTTATTACATCAATTTACATGACATCTTTGCTAAGTTCTTGATATTTGAAGAGTAGGAAGGTACTATTCATTACCAAAAATAGTTCATTTTTGATGATCAAGAAAAATTGGCATTGAGCGGATGGAGGAAAAACTAGTACTTTTCCCACTCAGGTTGCTAGGTAAATTCACTAGTAGCAGGAATCTCCTGTTGAATCTTCCTCCGTCTTTTCCACTCTCCACCTTGGTTTCCTAGGTCTTTCTTACCGTTGTTAAATGGTGTGCATAAAAACTTTGCACATAATATTCTTGATTCGCAAACATCACCATATAATTTAGGACTGGAGTGAAATAAGACCAATCCCCATGGAACTTGTCCTACCTACATGCTAGGTTAGCAGGCATTTTTAAAAAAGGATTTTATTTGAGAGAGAGAGAGAGAGAAATAGTGAGAGAGATAGTGATAGCATGTGAGCATGAGCAGACAGGATGGCAGAGGGAGAGGCAGAAGCACATTCCCTGCTGAACAGGAAGCCCAACATGGGGTTCAATCTCAGGACCCTAACACCGTGGCCTGAGCCTAAGGCAGATGCTTAACCAACTGAACCACCCAGGCACCCCAGGTTAGCAGGCATTTCGAGTTTCTTTCAAAATACAGCACTTCGTTGGGGCCAATAAGACTTCCTCTTTGGATTAGAGATAGTTATTACATTGTACCCAGTAATTCCATTTTATTGTGCTCTGGACAGTAACTGGATTGAAACCTCTGATAAGATTAATAACAGTAAGATTCGGTATTTTTTTTTTCCTTCTTACTAAATAGAGTTGCAGGTGAAAAAAAATCCACTTTATTAGTGTTTTTCTTAGTTTCTTCACTTTGGGATAAATCTTTTTTTCTTCCTGCACTGCTTTGTTACTATGTACTTTGCTAGTGAGTGATCGAACACTGATGAAAATGCATGATCACAGCAGAATATTTATAACAAGGCATTATATTGAATTATACTTAAGCATTTTTAGTAAGTATAACTTTATTTTCTAAAGTCTAAGCTAGACGGAGATCATAACTCAGGACTCCCTGTTCATTTGTACTATTCTCATGTTCGATTAGGCTTGAAACTGGAATCATCCTTGATTCTTGACTTCCCTTCACCACTTGTTGACAGTCAGCAGTTCTTTTACATTTCTTGCCTGAAGAATTTTTTTAATCCATACCTTTGTTTCCATTATTACAGCCTCTACCCCAAAATAAGGACCTTATTCCTATGTCCTTAGAGCAACCTTCTAACAGAGCCCCTAGCCTCCAATGCCTTTGCTTTTCTCCAATTCATTCTGCAAAATATCACCTACTTAACTTTTCATACAATGCTGCTGTCATCATGACATTGCTCAAAAACCTTTCCGGTCCCACTGCATGCATAAGTTGAACTAACACAATTTAAACAGACATGCAAGCTCTATCTGTGTCCTCTGCTGTCTTTTTCACCCCTGCCTCTGAAACTTTGTTGAGAAGAATTAGAAAGATCACTAGAGCCAACGAACTGAAAGGAGCCCAGATTTGGAACTTGAGAGCTCTGCAAGGTGAGAGAGGATGGAGAGAGAGGAAAGGTGCAGCAGAAGTGGGCTTTGAGAGGGAGTTTTACAAAGTTAGGAGAGAAAGAGAGCTTCTGGTGGCAGCTGTGCTGCCAGTGAGATATTGAGTGTAAGAGAGAGGAAAAGTTAGATAAAAGGTTTTTAGATACTTTATTGTGAATTATGAGTGGAAAATTTCTTGTTATTTTGAATGACTCAGGAAAGATTAATACTAGTTTTCAATTTTTTTTTTTTTTTTTTTTTTGCTGCGTAGTGATTTTTTAAAATGTGACCAGTATCTTGTAGAGGAAGTCAGAGCAAGAAGAGCCGGTTTCATTTCCCTCATGGAATGTTTCAGCCAATAAGTAGAGAATCTAAAACTGAAAGGAGTAACCATGAAGGAAGAGGGTAGCTTATGATGAGCCCACAACATGGGGGCCTGGTAGAGGTGAGGAGGCCAAAGAACACTTCTCTGAGAAAGTGACATTTAGGCAGAAACTTGTCAGATGACAGGTGTGGGAATAACGGACATAATCCATGTGAAGTGTTCAGCACAATGCACGGCAAATCGATGTTAGGAATGTAATAATTATCAATTATTCTTAATCATTCGGCATTCTTGTATCTTCCATAAAGCTCTATGGTAAAATAATTCATGGTAGAGCAGATGTTTTCTGCTATTTTAAATCCCTCTAATGTCCAGCTCTCGACCTTGCAGTGAAGTTGAAAGAGCACCAGATTGGATCGTCTACATAAGGACTAAAATCATGACTAATGAGCTGGGCAACTCTAGGGGAAAAAAATCCACCAGGGTTCTAGTTTCTTGTTTGTAAAATAAGAATCCTATTACTTCAGAGGATTCCTTGGTTGATTAACATAAGTAATGTGCTGTCTGATACAACATACGTGCATGGTAAAAGGTATTTTACTAATATTTCATATTTATAAGTGATGTTTGTATAAAACAAGAATATACAATTAAAATGGATACCAGTAATTTGAAATTCATGATAATTTGGTTGTAGGTGATAGAAGTTGTATCATAAAATTTGATCAACAAAGAAATATAATGTTCTTATATATCATAAAAGATTATACTTTTTAGAACCATCACTTCTATCTGGTATCCCAAAAGGAATAACAAGGAAAAAACAAAAATCATCCAAATCTCCCTCTCCACCTAGTCCCTGTTTATGGAAGAATATGTTTCAGGTTATCTAAAAGTATTTATGTGGTGAGTGATTGACCAGAAGTACTATCTATTAATTGAAGAAGTGCTTTAAAAATGTCTACTCAAAAACACTGCCGGAGTTCATTTTCTTTGCAGTTGAAAATAATCCACTACATTGTTTAACAAATAGTTGAATTTTCTATTTTGGAGTAGCCTATTTTTCATTTTAATTAGTAAGGTCATTGTAATTATTATGTAAAGACTTCACACTTAGATGAAGTGAACTGTTCGTTTTAATCTTCCTTAATGCTCTGTGGACTTAGATTTTTTTTTTTTTTTTTTTTAAAGAAGTGCATGTCCTGTTAAAGGAAGGGTTAGATACCGTGTGCCATAGAAGTGTGCTCCTGGCTCTCTGGGAAAGGTATTACTTTGGATGATGATTTTTATCTATAATTACATTTCCTTTTTGCTGTCATAGAGAGCTTGATCCTCATTATAATATGCATTGCTTCATATTCACTAAACCATATAGAAAAAAAAAACCCTTAGTTTATAATTTGAGGAGAGTTTTGAGATTACCGCATGGAAGATACTTGAAACTTTTGCCTCATTGAAAAGCACTGGATGTTTTGAGAAAAATCAATACACCGTATTCCTACCATAACCCAAAGGGAACAAAGTTATCGAGGTTTGAAATAGCTTACCCCCAAATCATAATTCTCTAGCATGGGGATTTGTGAGTACCCGTTGTAACTAACAGCTAATCATACTGTACTTGGTGAATTACTTTCGTTATATAAAATAAAGTTAGTCATTGCACATTATAAGGAATATTCAAATCCTTTCATTAAAAACACAACGTTATGCATGCTATTAATTTTTAAGATGCATTACCAAATGGGTCATGAATATTAAGTGAACACATATATTCTATCCTTTAAAAAAAACACATTAATTTGTAGTTAAGATAGAAGCTTCATCTTCACAGTATAAAACAGAAGGCAGGGATAATATACATGGCTTCTTCCACTTAACCATTAAGATAATTCACCTGAAAACCTCAAATCATTCAAAAAGTTTAGTGTGACTGATTTTTTCTGCTGATATGGATTGTGGACTGTTCACAGCCCCAAATAAGCAATTCTTAGCTGTTCTGAGCCTCAGAGATTGCAATGTGAGCGGTTGCCAGTGGGTGGCAGAGTAACTTGTGGATCAGGTGTACAAATAAATCCTATCCATTTGGGAGGTTATCTCCCCAATAAAATTTGAAACCAGTCAGATGCAAGTATCATTAGGTTTGTGAGACTCAAAAGATAATGTTTATGATATCACACTTTCAAAATAGAAATTTCTATTTACATCCATGTATGCTTTGAGAAATAGGGTTTGTAATGGCTATTTCCTAATTAATAAGAAATGGATATTGCTCATTAATTGAGTCTTTATGAAATGAGGTTCATTTGATACATTTACTATTAAAATACAAGTACAGCATTTGTCTCTCTACCACCGGCTCCAAACTTTATTCATAAGCCTAGTATTGAAAAGCGGGATACAGCTATGCTCAATAATTCTAATATAAGCCGGTAAGTGCTATGGAGCTGAATAAGCAGATTGCCTTAAGGTCAGGGAGAGGAGGCGGAAGCTGGATCAGTGGGGAGGTGGGACCAATAAAGAATGAGGGGAAGGCCCAGGAGTCTGTTAGAACTTCACCTGGTAGTCCTATTTCTACTCCACTTCTTCCTTATTTGTATTTGAAAAAGTTTATTTTGGCAATTAAAATAGGAAGTCCCCCTATCAATTTTATGACCATTTAGTGTACTATATACTTCCTTTTTTATTTCCTTCTGCCTCCCACTCCCCTCAATCAGAATGTGAACTTTATGAAGGCAAGGGTCGTTAGGTATTTTTGCTGCTATATCCTGTGCCTAACAGAGTGACTAGCAGAGTGTGGGTGTTGAATAGATAGATATCTGTTGAATGAATGATTGAATGAATAAAGGATACATTATAGAATATTTGCAAATCCTACCAAGGAGTAAGGGAAAAAAAAATCAGTTCTGTCACACCATTGATAAAAAATTTTTGTGAACCCTGAAGGATTATTTGCTTGTGTTACTTACCTTATTGTGATCATAGAATATAAACAAAAGTACACATCCCAATTAGGTCAGTTTTCTTAATAGTCCTTCGTGTAGACATTTTTGAGAACAAGGATCAAAGTAAAAGTTGCCTAGAATACTATTACATGAAATAACTCAATATATTAACATCTTTTCCAGTTACTCTTCTTGTTTTTCCTATGCCAAGTCTTGTCAATTCTGTCTGCTAAATAGTAGTTAGATCCACTCTTGTTTTCTCTCTTCCCATACTACTAGTCTAAGCCACTTTAGTCTCTACCTTTTTGCTTGGATTATTACAGTTGCTTCCTAAATTACTTTTTCTACTGCAGTCTTGCCTGTCCTCGGTTCCCAGTTTTTGTTTTTACCACCATATGCTTCTCATTAGAGACCAAATGATTTCTTCCACGAAACGTTTACTTATTTCAGTCCCTTATCTCACATTCTTCAGTGGCTTCCAATTGACCTTGGAATAAAATCCCCAAAGCCCCTGCACAAAGCAGTTCATGACTCCATCTGCAGCCTCAGCCTTGTCCCTCTTCCATCCTCTATGGTCTGTATATAGTGTATTTGTGCCATTTTCTTTCCTCTAGATCTTTGGTGAAATATTGCCTTGGGCGCATTGCCTGTATTACCTATATTTGCTTGGTTAAATCCTCTTTATTCAATTTTCGGTTCAAATGCTTTGGGGGTAGGAGAGATTATTTCCTAACCACCAAATACAATGCCCGTCGCATGGTGAGTGCAGTTTGTATTTGTTGTGTTGAATTTGTGTTGTTACATCCTACTATATAGACTGTTCGTTAAGGGTATTTGTCATAAGAACCGTTAACAGATCCAAGAAGAAAGATGAGACAAAGAGTGACACACTCTTTGTAATTGGATCATTTAATTATCATTTGCAATTTTAAAATAACATGACTCAGGTTGTTTAATACGAATTTTACAGATGGAGAAAATCATCACTCAAGTTATTTGGCAATGAAATGGTCATTATGTTGTTTTACGAAGCTTTTGTGTGGGAAGAAAAAGACTTCTTGTGTGATAAATCATCTAACAACATCCCATCCATGTAGCCTAGACATAGTTCTAATAGTTTAAATGTAATAGCAGTTGTTGGAATGCACTGCACCAGCCGTTGCCTGAGTCAGCGATTCCCAATACCTGGTTGGGGGTGGAGAGTGAGGAGAGCTGATTGAGGTTTTAATATTAAGCAAAAGGGATGTAGAGTAAAAAAGAGTTGAAGAAATTTGTTCTAGACTACAAGGAGGGATTTTTGAAAACTTGTATAGAGCCACTGGAGAATCTCCTATATACATGTGACATATGTTGCCGAGAGATAAATACTGAGTGAGATTGTATTATGTTCCCAGCCTTTTTGCAATATTCACATACCAGTGAAGATGTTCCGGGTGATGCGATGTGAAGAGAATCAATTAATAGTTTCTCCCCTCCCTCTCATTGCTCTCTACTCCACCCATCACGGACTATGTGGACAAGAACAGTACCTTTAGTGATGGCAAAAACATAAAGGAAGGAGTCTAGACCCTGAGACCTTTGCAGAGGAAAGCAGCCTTGTTAACTTCGACTTCTGTGTAAGAAAAAATTTGTTGAAAACACTCCAATTTTGAGGCACTCTTTTGTCTATTGAACTGATACCCTAATTTAAAAAATGGTCATCAAAAATAGCAATATGTTTTATTTTTTGTTTTATTTTTTAAATAGCAATACATTTTAAATAGTTTTGATGTGATGCTGGGAAGGGAGCAGCAGAAGATAACCAGCCATGAGGAACTACAACCAGTCTCCTGAGCAGGAAGCACCTACATGAGTTTCCTAATCTCACAAACCAATGGAAAACTAAAAATCCGTTTCTTAGTCATTTGTACACCCTTACCTTTTAGAGGTACTTAATATGCTTAGCAAAAAGACAGCTGGCTTCCCCCAGAGCAAGTAATCCAAGGGAGCAAGGTGGAAGCTTTAATGCTTTTATGACCTAGCCTCAAAAGTCCTGTATCAACACCTCTGCTATGTTCTGTTAGTTACACCTGACCTGACTCTGTGTGGGAATGGTATTAGGAAAAGAAAAACAAGAACAAAGTGGCTGAGATGGAATCCCAGACCTGAATTCAACTTTACTCCTGATGTAAGTTGGGTGGTAGGAGAAGGATTTCTTTCTTCTTCCTCTTCCTCCCCTTCTCCCTCCTCCTTCTCCTCCTTCTTAGCAAATAAAACATCAGGTTGTGTCTTGAGAGACATCAATATAAGATTCTTTTATTCTTAACAATCTATAAACAGAACTATATGGAACAATAATCGTGCTCCTAGATGGAGCCAGGAATGAAGGTGCTCCGAAGGCTGAAACACCACCCAGGTGGACTGTAGGGAATCTGGCGGCAGGGAAAGTAAAGAATTTGACTACACTATTCTCTGGATTGTTACCTACTAAAAGGACCCCATGTTTGGTGTTTTTTTTTTTTTTATGCTAATGGATTCTGACTGTATTGTCCTTCACCCACTGACTTTTTGGAAAAAGTTTGTGTATACTAATTTTGTAGCTGTCTTTTGCTACTTGAGTTCTGGTGTAAAATTTCTCCTATTAGTATTCTCATGTGCAATGAGATTTATCACAGACTCAAGTCTTAGCGCCACAAGGGCAGGGGTCAATTTGCTTGGCCTCTTCACCCCATTTCTACTTTTATCCATTTTTTATACTGTACCTATGCATAGGAAGTTTTTTGATAAAATGGTTTTTATTGCTAAAAGGACTAGGAAAACACTAACCTACAGCATCATTTTAAAATAGCTGCATCCTGTGTGTAGGTATAAATTATGAAGACAATTTTCAGTTGTGAATATTTAAGTGGGTTCTTGAATTCGTCTATTATAAACATTGTGATAAACAATATCCCATGGTTAATATGAGTACTATTTGTACTCATCTGTAATTATTAATTTCATTTCTAGAAGTAGAATTCCTGGATTAAATTAAATACTTCCGATATTTTAAAGTATTTCCAAATTATCCTTTAGAAAGTGTGCACTAATTTGTAGTTCCACTCGCAGTGTTTGAGTGTTGGGTCCTTCACACTCTACCCAAAACCAAATATTATCTTTAGCAAAATCTTTTCAATTTTGATTTTGTTTGTATAATTTTCAAATTATGGTTCAAGCTGAACATTTTTTTGTTTCTTATTCATTGTATATGTCCTAATGATAGATGCCCTCTTCCTTTGCGTGGGTGTCAGGAAAAGAATCTGTTCTGAAGAAACTTTTTATCAATACCTAGTGTCTTCTAAGGAATATATATCCTAAGGAGGGTCCTTTCTTTACTAAGGGAATGCTGAGTATAATGATAGAAATGGGAGAAATCGGGAGGACTACATGCCTCACCCTTTAAAACACAGGCATAATGAAATGATGAGACGTGTGGTAGAAGTGGTTAGGAAAGGAAGGCAATGTGGAAGGGGAGGGGTTGATGGAGAAAGTGACTTGGAAAGTGTGATACGGAGATTGGGGGATAGAAAGGACAGGTGATTAGTACACAGGGAGAAAGCTTGCGAATAGCAGTCCTTGCAGGCGTAGGGTGACAAAACATCTCTGGTCTACCTGAACAGTTCTGGAGTATGAATATTGATCTAGGGAAATTATTCATGGGTCTTTGTTTAGATGACAGTTATTTTCTAGAGGGTTTTTAAAAAGAATATTTACAAAATAGTTTGTGATCTATTTAAGCATGTTCCCCACCCAATCTTCAGTAAGGCACTTTTTAAAATTAAACAATAAAAAAATTATTTCTTTGGGATCCATTTCTTGGTGTGTGTATGTGTTTCCATTCTGAATATATTGAAGTGGATCCAACTTTGGGATGCATGAAATGGCAGCATTCTGCTTCAAGGAAGGCGTAGGCTGTACAGGGACAGTCTTGATGGCCTTCGATCATCTACTTCTGCTCACTCATCCAGCCTTATCTCCAGCCGTGTTTCTGTTTATGCCTCAAGTGCTCTAGCCATCTTGAACTTCATAACATTTCCCTGACTTCATGCTAGTTTATGAGACAATTTTATGTCCTCTTGGAAATTCCTTCTGTCTCTTGTCTGCCTACTGAACTTCTTAAGTTCCAGGTCAGGGCTCCATTGCTTGGCACTCTCCCCTGTGATAGTAGCACTTCTACTACTCCTTTATCACAGCGCTTCCACACTGTGCAGTTGGTTTGCTGGACTCTGGCCTCCTGCATGGTGCAATTATATCTCGTTTATCTGTATATCTATCTCCTCTGAATACCACAGGGTCAATTCAAAACATAGTTACTGAGTGCTGACTGTGTACTAAACACTGGACCGTGCGCTGGTGGTGGATAAATACAGGGTAACTCAAGGCAGCCCCGAGTCTAATTAAAGAGAAAAATGTGTCAGTTCTTTAACTACAAAGTGCCAAATTTGTAGAAGTTTCTATGAAACAAGGGGCAGAGGTGATGAGTCCTGAGGTGGTGAGGAAGACTACCTAGAAGTTATTCTTGGGTTCGTTTTGAAATATTTATGGAAAGTCGGCAAGTGAGGGAAATAGTTGCAGAATGCATGTGTGTAGACACTGGGGGTTAAAACAGTGAGTGGCTTCGGAAGTTCCAGGCAGTTTAGTACATCAGGCGAGCGTGCTCACTCCACTTGCGCACAGTTACGAGTACTCTTACTCCATAGACAACAAAGCAATTACGATTAAAGGAAACATTCGGGGCAGAGGCTTTGAGAAGTGAAGACTGGGTGTATTAAGACAATGGCGATTCAATAAGCATTCTTTTTTTTTTTTTTTCCTCTCGTTCCCTTTTCTTTCTCTGTAATTTCTTCTGTTTCCCTGTTTCGGACTTGATTCCCTTTTCTTCCTCCTGTGACTTCCTGCTCCATTTGTCTCACGCGCGTTTGGGTTAGGCAGGAAGAATAGACACCTGGACAGATGGACATGAGAGACGGAAAATGTGACAAAGCTGCCCATCTGCCCTTTATCTTTATAGAAGTGGTTGGCACTTTTCCAACTGTTTCTTCGGGTTTACAAATCACAGTCTTCGATAGAAGTTCAGTGTTACAATGACTAGATATCAGTCTGTTAGACAAGGGAAGAGGCGGGTGGTTTCTCAGTGGTCACCTTGCGAGGCAGCATTATGCAGTGTCTAATAACGCAGACTCTGGAGCGGACCTTCCTGAGTCTGAATCCTGCCTCTGCCCCCTACTAGCTGTGTGACCTTAGGCAGCTTACATAATCTCACCTGTAACATCAGCATCTACCTCACAAGTTTGTTAAAAGAACACATGCGATAATTCCTGTAAAGCACTTAGAACAGTGACTGAAATAGAAGCAGACTCAATAATTATTAGCTATTAACTAGAATTTTAACTCAAATCTGGTACTTTTATGTTTTTGTATTCAACTACACAGACTCAAAAGAATTTTTCTTTTCTCCAATAAATTATTCTAGATGGCTGGCATTTTCTGTTAACACATTCTATACCCAATTTCTGTAAACATAATACTGAAATGCATATAAAGATCCAGCTTACAGACATGCATAAGTCACACAGGGTAAATATCTGGCCTGACTTTCAAAGTGTTCCATAACCTGAACCCTTCATACCAAGCTAGCTTTATTTCTATTTTATTCCTCAGCTTGTTTCTACTTTCTTCTGTAACATCCTTGATAAATGACAACCACATTTTTGGGGGGGATTACTTCTCTCAGTAAGCAACTTTTGAGACTATTACATACACTTATTTTAAAATAATGAACGTGTACACCTGTATTAAAGTACTATGTCCATTGCAAATTACATTCAAAATTAAAAATTAAAAGGAATGACAGAAAAACTAATTTTCTCTTACTCAGTGGATCATTTTATACACAACTCATTTTTGGAAAAACCACTGGTTTAGGCTGTATATAAACATGTCCAATGATGAGGAGATTCCTCGGTGAGTTGGTCTGTTCTGTTGATGGACAGCCCTAAGGTGTTTGGAACTTCTTGCTTTGATCTGAAGAAAATTTCTAAAGTTAACAGTCATCTACCATGTATTCATGGTCCTGGGCTTGGTGTTTTAACCACATTATTTGTATTTTCATTAATATCTGAACGCTAGATATTTTCCCCCATCTATACTGTTATAGATGTAGCTATTAGAGAGAAACAACTTGCTCAGTAGAAAATCATTGCTCGTCCTTTTATTTCAGTCCTATTTTCCAGATATGATATGAAATGAAATGGAAGTCTTATCCCTTTACTGGGACGATAGCTTCCATATGCCCCTTACAGTTCCTTGCACAATGTCCGATACATTCAGTTTTAACTTTTGTTTAGACTGTCCCTGAATGTGAATGTCCTCTTTCCTTTCTCCTTCCTCTCTTTCTGTTACCAATTCTTTCAGGAATGGTTAATCCCACCTTTTCTATAAAGCCACTGCTTATCTTCTGCGCAGTGCCCTAGCCGTTGGGTGAAAGAGCAATATGAGAGGTCTATACCACATCATTTAAATTTTAATATTAAATTTATGGTCATTGCTTGCTTAAATGGTTTCAAATTGGTTTATAAATTACTTTCTGATGTAGACCATGCTTTCTAATTCTGTACTTCCCCCGTACTAAGCATATTTTTGGGATTGCAGACTTTCACTCATATTTTAAGATATTTTTTCTAATTCTGCCCCTGTTTTGCAGACATGCAAAAATTAAGCAAAAACATGGGAAAGAATAAATAATGAAGAATCAGAAAAGGAAAAGTTTCTATTTATTTCAAAGTTAGTTCTTGCCAGATAGCTCCATGTATTCCTTTCCCTGTGTGATTAGTCTTAATGTTAGTTTCCATGTCTAGTCCTGAGGGTCTTCATTAGGGTGACCTTCTAGTTCTTTTTCTCTTTAGCTAGTGTTTCATATTACCTTTAAGACCTTCCTTTATCACGTGTACAGTTTCTTGTATTCATTTCTTCAGTGCCCAGACCAGTTGCAAGTTATTGATTGCAGAGGATGGAGAGGTCCTTGAGACTTTGGGTGATCTCTGAAGTCATTAAGAAAGAATGGTCTTAATTTGGGCCTTATCAGTAGGTGGAAGAGAAGGAGAGGTGTATTTCTTATAAAGTTCTCAATAGGAATGGATTTCTGGGGGAAAGTCTTTGGTCAGTCTGCTAACGTAGCGAGGAGGCATAAAACAATAGTGGGTAGGGGTGAGATTGTATGCCCCCCTTTGGGATTTTTGTTGTTTTTTCTATGCAGAATGTTATTAACAATGATGGTGTATAAGATATTGACTTACGTTTATTAAGGTGAGTTAATACTGAAGATGGATTAGATAAGGTAGAGGGCACATCTGGAAGCTCTGCTGCACATCACCTGCTTCTTGAGCAGTGACCAGTCCCTCCTTTGAAGCTGTTGATTTTGATAGTTTTAGGTCAGCCACTGGCGACTAATTTCCAAGATTGGTTTAAACATTCTCTTCTTTTTAAAAGCTGAAATTAGGATATTTTCCAACTTCTAGTTGAATAATTGTTTTTATTTTTGTTTTAGTTCTCACAACTTTACATATAGTACACATTTTAAACTTCTTTTAAAAAGCCCTTAAAGGAGGTATACAGAGAAACAGAGCCATAGCATGACCAAATTGCTTTTATAAAATTACCTAACTAGCTTGAGACTCATGCAGGTACAATCCAGTTCTCCTGCCTCCCAGTTTAGGAATTCAAAGTGCTTTCTAGATTTTAAAGGAGAGTCGGTCTTTAAATTCAGCTGGAGGTGGCATGAGGGAGATTCCACGACATACATAGAAATACAGTTTTTAGGGACATAGAGTAGTTCCTGCAGCAATCTATTCGGGGTGGAATGGATGTGTCACTTTACTTGAGTAAACTGGTTCCCACTGCAGGACTTGCATGACAATAAAGGAGGATTGCTGCTAACAAAGAAATAGCTTTCATCCATCACCAGAGGAGTGAATGCGACCCTTCTCAGATGAGCTACTGATTTTCCCCTTCCATCATCCATCTCACTAATGGTGGATACCAAGATGTTTCAGCAGATGCAGCGAAATTGGAAGATTATTAGGGATAGCTATGTCCCTTCACCCTTCCGAAATTTTGAAAGGTCAAATGAGGAGACGTTGACAGTCTGGTGTGATAAAATATATACTTGGTGGAGAACATTTAGGTTTTGAAAGCAGAGATTCTTTATCTACCCTGCTCGTTAGTCTCTGCCTGGACCAAATTACTTAAGTCATCCTTTTACAAAAATGTTTGTTTAAAGACAAGAGGTCCCTGTAAGGAAGGTGATCTGTTACCAGACTATGATAGCTGCAAAACCCCAGAATAGCCAGAGTGGATTCTTTTGATCTGTATTAATCTTTTTTAAAAATACAAAAATTATTTTCTGGTGCTGTGCTCAGATATAAACACATCTTGTAAATATCTTGAATGAACTTAAACTGGGAGATGCTAAATTAAGAGTGATATTCACATCGTTAAGAATAAAGTTGCTGTTCTCTGGATTGATACGGCCTTTCAGGTCAAGTTGTGTTCCCCTTGAGGAATGTGTTCCCCTCAATCTTGGCATAGCATGATTGCATGAATTGTGGGGTTAGTTACCATCAGATATTAATATTGATCGTAAGCAGTTACGTCAGACAGAATGATTTTGTTTGTGAAAGTTCATTATTTGTGTATTATAATTTAAAAAAAATGCATTCAGTAACCATTTGTTGAGTAACTGTCACATGCAAGAAACTGCTGCAGACATTTTGGGACACAGAATGATGTATAACAGCTTTAGAGTTTGATTTAAAAATTGCCACCTGTTTTGGAACATTCTTTAAAAATCAAACTAGAATATATTGATTAGTTCCCTTAGCATTTGACTTATAACTTTATTGCAGACATACTTCATTCATTCTTATATTATTCTTATTAACTTACACATCTGTCTTCTAGACTGGAGGAAAGTATCTGCATTTCTAAGAGTGCTTCCTAGTGCTTTGATTTAGCATGTGGACACAATGACATAAATATGATCCTTGTCAAGTAAGAGAAACAAGAATCTGTGAATGATAGAGTTGCATCATATACATATTTAATTTACACCATCAGAATAACTCTAATTCTGAAGATGTCATAATGTTTGGATCACAAAGTAATGTTGACTTGAGTTATGAAAGGGACTTTTGATGGCTGGCTCTTTCCTTCAATAAGAGGGCTTTTTTTTTTTTTTTTTTTTTGGTATTAGTCCTAATGGAAATAGAAGAGAATTTTAACTGAGTTATGACTGATACACTGTATGAAGAGCTATTTTGTTTGGGATAATTAATAATTTTGTATGTATCATGTGTTTTTCTTTCTTACTCTAATACATAAAATGGGAAATATTTCACTCTTAAGTAATTAAACAGCTTTTACATGATTTCTGCTTTTGTTACTTTTGTAATAAAGCTCCAGCGACGTGGAATTCTTTGAACCATTACAAAAATGGCTATTTGAGCCTCAGGACAATTATTCTAATATGTATTTCCACTTCTGGTAAGAAGCTGACTTCAGTCACAGGTTTTATTTTTGTTGTGTGGAATCAGTAGATCTCTGAAGAGTTGATACAAATTTACATGCAGAGTTTAGGTCTACTTATTTTTTTTTATTTTTATTTTTCTCCTGGTAGCCAGGTGGGAAATAAAAAATCTAATCTCATGAGATCAGCTCCCATTAAAAGTAATCTCCTATCTGTTTGAGATTCCCAAAGTTTCACTATTATAGGAATTGGATTAAAAATGTCTACAACAGAAAGAAAAAGATAGTCTTATTTACTTCACAGGCTCAGATCCTTAAAAATAAAACCCAGGAACAAAGTACAGATTTTTTTCATAGTTCTAAGGAGGGCAAACATATTTAAATTAGTGTGAGAATAGCAATAAAATACATTAATTTCCTTAGAATAGCATTTCTTTTTATAGAAATTCTGTCATCATATTTTTCATTGTTGGTGCTAACTTGTTTTGATTTAGACAGGAAGTAGTATTTTGACTAGGAATAATAAATATTTATCAGATATAGGTCTACAGAATATGGGCTGAAATAGTCTATTGCTTATAGCAATACAAGTCTTAGTTAATATTAGAGACTGAGAAATGATCTAAAAAACACTTCAACAAAAAGATAAAGCAGGAACTGTTGAGTAACAATATTTTTACATACTAGATGTATTTCTAATAAGTTATATGCAAACTAAATATTTATGGCAGATATTCACTGAATGAGTTACTTAAGTTCCTCATTCTACAAATACTTATCGAGAACTTATTATGTAGCAGGTATTTTGTGACTCCTTGGTAAATAGAAGAATTCTATTCTTAGGTAAATCTCTGTGTTTGAATGTTCATATGTCTGTGTTTCATAAAGTAAAATACATAGATAACTTAAAGCCACTAACTCTATGTTTTGAGAACAACTTGTCCTAACTGAAGATCATGAGATTAAATTCAGTGATCTTAATAAATACATCTTTTAAGTTAACTTTAGTTTAAAGGATATAACTCTTCAATTGAAGTAGATATTGTATCAGTCACATTCTGAGATTAAATAAACTATTCCCAATTCTATCCCTTGGATCACAGATCTTGTTTTTTGGCTGAGAGGATAGCATCAAAAAGTAGGTTGTATATTATAGGATGAGCTCTAAATCTCACAAAGCATTGTCTTTGAGTTAACATTGTTACCGAATCTTCCACAGACCATTCCAGTATTCCATGAGGCCAGTTGTTTCTGGGGTACAAGACCACTCCATTCCATGAATATTAACGCACTGCCTTACTTCTTCCATTGTCAATTGAGCTTTCTTAGTCAGAAGTGATATTGTTTGGTTTAAGTTGATGATGACTAGACATTCAGTAAGTCAACAGATGGTGTTGCTGGCAAAGCATGACAAGCAGAGAAGTCAAATCCAAACCCCGAATCAGTGTTTATTCCAATAAGGAAAAATCCACTATGGAGAAGTGTCCAAAATAATCAATTTGCTGCCAAGTGGCTATCTGGTCTCCTCAGGATATGGGCACCTCTCAGGGGCTCGGGCATAGCTGCTGGAAAACAAGGCACTCAGTAGTAATGAGAGCCAAGTCAGCATTGGTGTGGGGAGGTCCATATGTCGAGCCTATTCAAAATCTCCTTATGCCACCATGGCCACTTTTTAAATGAGCCTGTTGAGTAAACACTACTGGGATAGGGGAAAAAAGACTGATTGGCATCCACATGTTAGAACAACTTGTCCCCCTAATTATTGAGGCCTCCTCTTCACTAGGAACTTTTTGCTGGACATTTGCATAATACAAAAATATTCTGTGAGTTAATTCTGAGAGGTTTATCCAAACCTCTTTGTCCCAGACCATCTGGTCAAACCATTAGTCATTGTCCTTGAATTGTTCCTCATGCAATCTCTCTTCCTAGGACAAGTGGACCATGGGGGGAATATTCTTCCTTCTATCCCTCAGGGACACCTAAAGTAAAGCTGTCAGGGCACACCAGTCCATTTTAAACTAATGCCAGCATATTGGTCAGAACTCTGTGAATCAGAGACATTTTCTCTGTGATCAAGTAGTACAAACTTCCCATGTGGTTGTGGGAATGGGTTGAGGAAGTGATGGTACTGTAGCAGTTATTAGCACACAGGAAATTGAGCTATCTGGTGATGAAAACTTCTTATGACCCCAGGAACTGCACTTGTTGATGGAACGTTGATGGGTATGCCCAGCTTCACTCAGATAGATGTTCACTGTTTAATGGGCAGCTCAGGCTGCCATGTCAGGTGTTCAGTCTCTAATGGAGACCAATATAAAGCCAATAGAAACTAATTTCTAGCTAAAGAGGGTATAAATTCTCTTTCACACCCGACTTGTGGATTTCTTATTAGGGCTTAATTTCCACAAAGCAGGGTGAGTTGCCATAGATATTTTAAGCACCATCGGTTCTGTTGGGTCATACAGGTTTAGAGAAAGATCTGCTTGCACTGAAGTCTGGACTAGCTGGAGAACCATCACTAACTATGGCCCTATTTCAAGTTAACACTTTGGGTCATTTAGTAAATGGCTTCCAGCAGCACATTAAATGTGGTTTTATGTGGGTTTTTTTCCTTTAAAATTTAAGTGTCATGTCCTTTTCTTAGAGGTTAGAATTACATGGTACAGCAACTAGTCTCTACCCCCAGGCTACTGTATTCCAAAAATACATGGAGTGACAGACTTCTGAAATTTTCTGGGATTGTTTTTTTTAGCCACTAATACCCACATGGTACCACGACATTAAAGGAACTGAGTTCTTTCTCTTTATCAGGACCTGGACATAGGATGTTATCAATATAGTGAACAGCGTGATAGTCTGTGAGATGGGGAAATCAAGGGCTTTTACATTATGTTATGACAGCCAAATAGTTGACTTGTCCCAGAGATGGGAGAGTGAAAGTGTACCATTGGCCTGGCCCCGAATAACAAATTGCTTCTATATTTTCTATTTATGTGGGGACAGCAAAAACTTAAAAAAAAATTGTCAGATCAGTATTTATAAACCATCAGGCAAGCAGGGGCAGTGCTCATTTGCTCCCCAAACGAGACCACATTTTGGAAAACTGCTGCAATGGGAGAAATTGCCTAATTAAGTATATGATAATCTTTGTCATTGAAAAAGATTTGTTCATTTGGGAGCCAGTGTGGAGATGTTTTCCAGTTACTTAGGGCATCTATTCCAACTATATACTTTGGAACCAGATAAATAATGTAAGAATAATGTGAAACATTTTTTAAATGACTGCCATGATTTTTTTCTGGTTCTGTATAATCTTCCAGACCCTGTTATTCCCTCATCAAGAGGAAAAGTCTATGTTCCTGCCCCTTGAATACTGTCAGATCTTCGTTACTGCTTTGGCAAATAGAATATGGCAGAAATGACAGTGCCTATTCCCAAGGCTGTGTTACAAAAGGAGACACAGCTCCCTCCTCTCTCTTCTTCCTCTCTGCCTCTTGATGCTTGTGGTGGCTGGAACACAATTACCATGTTTTCAGGAAGTCTGGGCCACATCCAGTGGCCACGTGTAGGTACTTGGGCAAACAACCTCATTTAAAACTTGTAAGTGCTCTGGCTAACAGCCAGCATCAACTGTGAGGCATGAGTAAAGGAGTCTACAGATGACTCTAGCTCCCAGATGATGCTGAACAAAACAGAGGAGAACTTTTTCTGCCATGTCCTGCCCAAGTGGCAAATTTATGAACACAATAAGTATTGTAGAAATCCACTAAGTTTTGGAATAATTTGTTACTGTAACAGATAGGACTGGAGTTTCATAAGACCCACTTGAGGTGGCCTCTGGTCACAACTCTATTTAAACAACAACAACAAAACCCCATTCTTAACAGTAGAGGACAATATTCTGTGCCTTCAGGGACTGTGAGATTAAAGCTAGTTAATAATCTAATAATCTCTGAAATATCTTACTATGTCCCTTTCCCCAGTATACATTTAGCCGGGTTATTGACTGTAGGCCCATTTGGGAAAGCTATAAACAAAGACTTACAGTAGGTGCTTTTGGTGTTATAAGATACTCCCCAATTATATACCGTCTCCTTCTTATAAAAGACACACCAACTCTGTGAACTACCCATCTACTTAGGTCTTAAGAACCTGGTGATCAGACTTCTATAACACAAGATCTCTGTAGGTCAGATCATTCTGAGAGCCGTGCTGACTCCGTTGTTTGTTAACATAACCATGTCTGCATTCCCTCTTCTGTTTACAAGCCACTTGTGTCACTCAAGGAGTCTACCATCATCTCTGAAATAGAAAGCCCATTTCAAAAGCATTATATCCATGCATATTCACACACAACAGAGAGTAGCCACTTTAGCACTTTTAATATATATTGGTGCTCTGCAAGGCAATGTTATTCTCCATACTATTGTGAAAGGCTTTTCTTATGGGCTCTTTTAAGGAACATAGTTTGAGGTTCCGAAGATACCAGGGGAGTAGATATCAGTCTACGCATTATAAATCAACTTCAATCTAATTCAGCTTCCTAAGATATTGGGTTCCTTCTATGTTATACCAAGAATTTCTTACCCTTTAACTTTGTATACCACTGTGGATTCTGGTTTTAGCCAACTAACCTGGAAATATTTAGTCGCATTTTTTGTTGCTTAAGTAGATACAGTAGGTCTCTGCTAACTGTACCTGTAATTGGAAATTTAGCTTATTTTAAAAGTTTCCTTCTTAATATGTCTGAATCTATACCTATTCATATTCTCTAGGATTTTATTAATACAAATTAGCGAATTTTACTTTTTTTTTTTTTTTGGTGGGGTTAAGTTTTTCCACCTGAAGTCACACATATAGGTTGTTTCCACTTACCTCTACCCAACAAGTAAACAGAATCTGACGCTTGTTTTAGGTGGGCAGATAGTGAGGGGTGATGATACATAACAGGCCTTCTTTTACAAGGCGAGGATCCCAGGCCAGGACTTTGATAGATATTTATATAGGGAAGCACTGCTCAGCAAAAGAGGAGAAACTGCTTCCACTGGTAAAGGAGGCTCAAGTAGGGTTTGGAAATTCAGAGTACTTAGAGACCAAATGAATCCTTTAGTGTGACCCCATGTCAATTTTCAGGGTTCTACTCTTTCCTAGTCAGTGGTCTCAATTTCACTTAAGAGACCTGGCAAGGATGAACATTCAGATGATGTCATTTGACAAAATTTAATTATTTGCTTACCTTAGCCATGTGACTACATGAGAGAAGAGGGTTTTCTTAAGATAGTCATGGAAAGTTCCTCATTGCACTTTGAGCTGAGAATTTGGGATTTTGAGTTTATAGTATCTTTTTCCTTTCTTTCTTTTTTCTTCCTTCCTTCTTTTCTTTCCTTTTCTTTTTTTCTTTCTTCCTTCCTTCCCTTCCCTTCCCTTCCCTTCCCTTCCCTTCCCTTCCTTCTCTAATGTCGTTAGGAGGAGACCATTTACCCTCTAGGGACTGTAGTCCTATGTCGTTCACACTGCTGTGCAGCAGCGGCTTCTCAGTACTCAGAAACCAGTCTTCAATTAGCTCTCCGTGCCGGGTGACTCTAGGTGATAATTTAATTAAATTGTCAATCATCATGTTTCATGGGCTGCCAGAGGCTGGATCCTTATTACCTCTAAACCCAAACTGTCCATATAACCAATCTCAGATTTCTGTTTTCTTAAGGATATGGTATCTGTAGCCATGCCTACAGCTAATTCAGTATCTGTCAGCATTCTGGTTGGAAGTAAGAGAATCTACTTAGCTTGTTAAAACAGAAAAAGAATTTGTTAAAACACATTAGGTAAATTCTATAATATTTGGGAGGGTTAGAGATCTAGGCTTTGAAGCTGCACAGCCAGAGAAAAGGTACAAACAGTACTGGGAATACCGCCTCAGCAACACACCACAGCTGCTGCCTCTGGGGGAGAGCGCTCTGCTTGTGCTGTAGACATTAGGCATTAGACAGCAGAAACTCTGTTCATGTCACTTCCTAAAGCCTAATTTTTCTCTCACCATTCTTAGCAGAAAATGAATTCCCTATAGCTGCTTTGTCCTCACGTTGCTCATTTCCAAACTGAAGTTTTTTGGCTGATGTATCTGATTAGCCTAGCCAAAGTCAGATGCCAGTGTACTCTCTGTAATGGTGGCAGGGAAATGAATTCCAGCTTCTTTCTTTGGTAGTAAGAGGTAGGGTTAATTGTCTACGACATACTTCCTGCAGGCTGGTCTCCCAGAAAGGGAATTTACCTCCTTTCTGGCAGATGATTTAGGAACTAAACATTGCTCTATGAAGTTGGCAACAGCTCATTGCTTAAGGCAATTATCCTTGGTAGAGTGCTGAGGTGGTAAGTCAGGTCTGGGGGCCTGGATAATGCTATTTCCACAAGGCTTGTGCCCTTCGTTGTGCTAGGGGATGGGTTGTTCCCTCTGTGGGTGCAGCTTGAATGCCTCTGGCCCAAGTACCAAAAACCTTTTTAAGTTTGATGGCTGTCCTTGCTAAATCCTAGCAAACAACCCTAGAGTGATAAGAAAACAACTCTCCTACTACTATCTTTGTAAGTCTTATAAAAAAATGCTCTTCTAGAAGATCTAATGATTTCTGATAACTTGCTCATTTGCTCTGATTGCTGAGCAGGTTGGCAAGGTTCAGTATTACTATGGAAAGATGAGCAGTTACAGGTTTAATCAATTTCCCCTGCAGATTAGAAAACCAAAGTATAGTTCAATTTTCTGTCTTTATACTGAAACAAATACTAATTTTAACTATAAATAACTGGCTAGGTTCATGAGATTTTTGTAAGTGGTTATAAAGTTGAGGCCCTTGATATCTTGGGACCTTTGTAATAAAATTTAGAAGATAAAAGGAAATAAGGAAAAATAAAGATACAAAATAATATGATTCTCTGGTTCATATCCGGTGTGGTCTGGCCTCATTTTTGCAGGAGATGGATAAAACTGTCATCAATTATTCTATGGAAATATGTTACAAAAACCCTGAAAATGGCTGCTTAGCCTGAAAGAATAACCGTGGCTTCACTGTACTGTCTCTCCTATAGAATGGAATGGCTCTGACTGCAGCTCTAAGCTCTCTCAATTATTGTAATATTGTATGTGTCTGTCTATACATATTTAGACATATTTACCAGTCTTATTCAGTGTTTAAGCTTTTATTTTGATTTGCTGTAGGGGAGTAAAATGGAAAAGAAATAGAGATAGAAATGTTTGTGAGTGGTTCAAATGATGAGTCTCTCAGGAGTATTTTCATCTGGCTACTCTGCGTATATATTAACACTCAAATGCCCTAGATATCACCAGCTTATTACTTAATGCTTTCTTTTCAATGTCTGTATGATTATAGTCTAAATCCTTGACTGTATAAAATCTGCCCTTGTACTTGGTTCACCTTCCTCAAATATTTATGGGGATTCTTGGGTTGTAAATAGTACCTTTAGTACTTAACATTGCCATGCTTTTCTTTATATTTTTATTGCAAATGAATTCAATCCTCAATATATAGCATTTCATTATACATCATAAAGTTTAAGTAAATTGTATCATATTATGTATATACTTTTATGCTTAACTTTATGGTATTTTTTGAAAAATATATAATTTTATATAGGAAATTCATTTTGACAGTTTTATAGTATTTCGTTGTTTGGGGATGCTACAAATGTTTATCCATTCCTCTGTTGGCATGTTTAGATTGTTTCCAATTTTTTACTGTTATAAAACTGCTCTTAAAAACTTGTCTCTTGGGCAAGTGTTTTCTAAAGTATATAGGTAAAAATGTAATTGTTGGGTCTTCAACCTGAAAATTGTCAAATTGTTTTCCAAAGTGTTTGCACAAAATTATGCTCACTTAAGAGTATGAACTTATCTCTCATTATCTATTCCATGTTTGTAATGTTAGCTATAAGAATTTTTGTCCACATGACTACCATTGGAGTTAAGCATCTATTATTATGTTTATTTGGTCATTTGAATTTCTTCTAAAATTGCCTTTTATAAGGACTGTTTCTATTGGACTGTTGTCTTTTTGTTATGATTTGCATAAATTCTTTATATCCTATATTCTAATTTTGTATTTGTTTATGTAATATACATCCATCTTCTCGGTGTTGACAGCATGTCTTTTCATTATTTTTTAAAATAGTACTTAATATGCCAAGTTTTAAATTTTCTATTGGATAATTTGCTTAAGAAATCCACTTACAGGGTTCTGGTTTAATGATGGGGCATAGAGTCAACTTTTACTCCTTCTCCTGAATAATATGCAGGATACTGAGAAACATTTTTTCTACTTGATTCAGTGAAACTGGAGCAAAACTGAAACATAAACCATGATAGAGATCAAAATGGTACCAAGTAATGTGACTATCAAGCAGGAGGTGTGAGAAGAAGCAGAGAGGAAATACCTCTGGTTGCAAAAAGAAGACACAAAGAAAACATTTCAAAGTGAGAAGACAAGATTCAGTGTTTAAAGCTCTCTTTGCAAAGGTGGGTGGGAGTTGGATGCAGAGACTGAATGAGAATTGGATGTTGAGACTTTCCCTGTACCTAATTGTGGCTGAAGAAGAAATGACAAAGACTGGCTATATTTTTAGGAAATAGTATGTCAATAGGAAAGGCAAGAAAAGATATTTTGTGGTCTGGGGAGAAATAAAGACTGAAATAGCATACACAAAGTTGTCATAATGGGAATTCCAACCAAAAGGAAAGGGGGATCCGTTCCCCTTTGTGAATCAAATACAGATGACTTGATAGGAAAAGCTTACCTCCTAAAATGTTGGGTAATCAAAAATGAATTGGCCCAGGATATATTCAAATATACAAGGACAAATGAGGAAAGAGATCACGGTCACATTAGATTAAATGGAAAGTAAATACCACTCCATGGAAAAATGTTGCTATTGAACAGACAGAAACTGCGGTCATACACTTCTTAGGAATTAAAAAATTACATATATGAAACAATTGAGTCTACAAAATGAGAACTTTAAGTAGATATAAAGGAAAGTGATGATGAGACAACAGAAAAGATAAAATATGAATTGGAAGAATTCAAATGAAAGTAAAAGGAAAGAAAGAAGTACAGAAACGGACGAAATGGCTGCTATACGACTGGAGGAGAACATGGAGAATGAGAATACGTGAGAAAAATACAGAAATAGAATGGATTGAAGAGAAAATGATATTGAAGACAAGAAAAGGAAAGTGAAGAAATACATAATTTGGTCCTCTAAGAAGATGATAATGGAACAGAACAATTTTACAGGCATTCCTCATTTTCTTATGCTTTGCTTTATTGTGCTCTGCAGATACTGTGGTTTTTTCTTTCTTCTCTTTTTAATTTTTTTTTACAAATTAATGGTTTGTGGCAATCAAGTCTATCAGTGCCATTTTTCCGACTGCATTTTCTTGTTTTGTCTCTGTCACATTTGGGTAATTCTCTCAATATTTCAAACTTTTTCAAAATTGTATTTGTTGTGCCCTGTGATCAATGGTCTTTGTTAGTATTTTAATGTTTTGGTATGTATGTTGTTTTAGCCATAATGTATCACACACCCAAGGGACTACAGTCAAATGTAAACTTAACTTTTACATGCATTGGGAAACCAAAAACTTCACTGGATTTGCTTCACTGTGATATTTGCTTTATTGCAGTGGTCTGGGACTGAACCTATAATAATTCTGAGGTATGCCTACATTAAAGCTTTACAGAAGTAAATGAAGATTTTAATTTATAGATTAAAAAGACATGCTATGTCTGAGGAAAAACTCACATAGCCTAATAAAGATGAACTCTGAAAAGAACTAAGAAACAATTTGGACAGCATGGCAAGTTAAATTGTAAGAGAAAAGGTATCTTGCTGGCTTCAGACAATGCCATAACTGTGTTCAGATTCTAGAAGACAGTGGAGTAGTTTCTACAGGGTACTCAAAAAATGATCCTAGAATTTTATTCTGAGTCAACTTGTTTCAAAGATAAGAGTAACAGACAAACACTTCTGAACATACCAGAAGGGAGGTATTATTGCTGTTAAAAGTCCTTCTTAATGAAGTTAGATAAAGAACTTGATCTAACCAAAAAATAAATGAAAGAACTGAGGCAAAAGAACTAATGTGGGGGGCGCCTGGGTGGCGCAGTCGTTAAGCGTCTGCCTTCGGCTCAGGGCGTGATCCTGGCGTTCTGGGATCGAGCCCCATATCAGGCTCCTCCGCTGGGAGCCTGCTTCTTCCTCTCCCACTCCCCCTGCTTGTGTTCCCTCTCTCACTGGCTGTCTTTCTCTCTCTCAAATAAAAACAAATAAAATATTAAAAAAAAAAAAGAACTAATGTGGATCATTAAAAATCTACTTAACTATAAATCTAAGCCTAACACAAATGTAAATGTTAGGGGTAAAAATGGTGATATTAGAAGATTTATATGTATTGTATTGATATATATTACTCTGTACAACTCTACATTTGAATATTTATACTTTTAGCACTATGTGTAATGTTTTCTTTTTCTGCATATATATCTGTGTGTGTGTGTGTATATGTAACATATATATATATACACAACATGCTAAATATATATTCGTACATATGTATGCTAAATAGGAAAACACTAGAGGCATTCCCATTCATTGGGAACAACAGAAAGCTGTCTGTTATTAACATGATTATATATATTGGTCTTGATAATATAGTTATCGAAAGGGAAATTGAAAGTATAAAATGTGAAGTGTGTGTAATGTTGATATTTACAGATGGTATGATTTTGTATTTGGAAAGCTCAAGAACATCGGTAAGAAAACTATTTCAAAAATTCAGTAAATATCTGGGTACATAAATTTTATGCAAAAATCGCTTAATATAGGCAAACATGAATTAGAAGATAAAATTGAAAAAGACCAATTTACAATAATTTCAACAATGGCAAAAATAAAATACTTAAGAATATGCTTGATAAAAAGCGTGCAGGATATAGATGAAGATGACTTTTATGTTCTCCAGAAGGAGTCAAAATGATTAATGTCAAAATAGAACCATCAAACATCATAAAGATGTCAGTTCTCCAAAGGTAACCTATATATTTTATGCAATTTGTAAGTTAAAGGCAATGAAAACAACAAAATTGATATTACCATTATATAAAAAATTCAAGAATTACAAAAAGTATTAAAAAGGGATAATGAGAGGGAGCTAGCTTTACTGGATGTTAATATAGTACTGGCATATGAGTAGAGAGACATCAGTGAAACCCAAATAAGAACAGAAATAGAATCAGATATATATTTTATAATGAAGAGGCATTTCAAACCAACAGAAGTAAAGAGAGTGATATAATACTAAATATAAGTTTGGGACAAGTGGATGATCATGTAAAAAAAAAGTGAAAGTTGGATTCATACTTTATACCTTATACCAAATTAAATGAATAGTAACCAAAGATCCATGGTTTTAAAAAAGATACACTTAAACTTGACTAAACCGTGGGAATTAAAAAAAAAAGTAATATACTTTCCAAGTACCTCATAAAACCCACAAAGCATAAAAGACTGATGAGTTAGATTACATAAAGTATAAAAATTCATCATGAGAAAGCTACCATAAATCAAAACCAAAGAATAAATAGGGAAAATATTTTCGATTTATGTAACAATACCACAGTGTACTAATTTGCCCAATAAAGAAGAATCTGAACTGATAGGAAAATGACACCGTAGAACAATGAGGAAAGGAACAAACAATTCATAGAAAATAAAATAGAAAATGTCCCTAAATGAAAAAGATGCTCAGTCTCATAAGAGAAACCATTGGCATATATTAAAGAATATGATACTATCCAGTTGGTGAAAATGTAGACAACACTCTCATATTAAGCTTAAGGAAGTGTGACTTGATACAGACTCGAAAGGAAATTTGAAATATTTATCAAAATTACTATCACAACTATGTATCTATAGTCACATTATACAAAGGATTAGAAACAGACTGAATCCTGTCAATATTGGAGTAAATACATTTTGGTATATTTATATAATGGAGTTGTATGTAGCTTTTTTTTTGATCTTTATTAAAGTAAAAGTGACAAAATTGTAAGATATTTACAGTATGCATCCTGATCTTTTGATGTATGCATACACTGTGAAAGTGTTCTTCTCCTCTAGTTGACTAACATTTCTCTTTTCCTCTATCAGTCCATCTATATAATTTGGTGAGAACATTTAAATTCTATTCTCTTAGCCAATTTCAATTACACAATACAATGTTAACAGCTATAATCACCATGTTTTACATTAAATCCTCCCACCTTATTCATTTTATAGCAGAAAATTTGTGCCTTTTTACCAACCTCTACTTACCACCCTTTACCCTCCCCATCAACCCCTGGCAACCACTTCTCTACTCTGTCTATATGAATTAAGCTTTTTAAAAAAATTTTTTTATTTCTCATGTAACTTATACCATGTAGTTAGTACTTGTCTTTCTCTGACTTATTTTACTTAGCAGAACACCCTGAAGATTCATCCATGTTTCTGCAAAAGGCAGGATTTTCTTATCATGACTGAATAAGATTCCATTGTATATATGAATCACTTCTTCATTATCCATTAATGGACATTCAGATTGTTTTCGTATCTTTGTTATTGTGTGGAATAAGTGTGTAGCTTTTTAAAAATGAATTACTTTACTTTATATATTGATACTAAACCATCTCAAATGTGGTAAAATGCTTAACATTGTATGTATATTCTGTTATTTATGTAAAAAGAAATAGTTTGTATATGCACAAGAATTGATAAAGTATACAGGAATTGATATGACCTTGGATACACAAGAAACTCAAAGGATACATAAGAAAGTATATAGTCTTAGTGGAAATACACATAAAACAACTTATCACGTGACTTGTAAAGGAAAATAAGCTTGTCTGAGAGTCATTAATGGGAGGAAAAATACACTGGATATGATTTTGTACTTTAAAATTTTTGTACCACAGAGGTGTATTATCAAGTCAATGTTTATTTAAGGATAATATTTTATCATTCCTCGTCACTGGTCCATAAGATTTTCTTGTAACATTATTGAAAATTCAATTTAAATCTCTAATGAACAAAGAATTAATTTCTATATATTTATGAAGTAGGGATCCGATTATATTTTTTCAGTATAGATTAAAAATTGTTCCAGCACCATTTACTGAACAGTTGATTCTTTAGTGATAAGAAATGCTACCAGTTTCCATACATACATGGGTCAGTTTCTAGAACCTTTATACTATTTATCAGGTATAGGAAATCTACACACCATATTCTTCTTCAGAATGTCTTCACTCATCTTAGTTCTGTGCTTTTCCTTTATAATTTTTAGAATAATTTTATCAAGTTAAATAAAAAATAATCTCAGGGTTTTCATTGGACTTGCTTTGATTCTATGTAATAATTTGAGGAAAAATAACTGCTTTATACATTGGAACTTTCCAACTGTGAATGTAGTAAATCTCTTTGTTTATATAAATGTTTAATGTCAGTGGTTTTATAATTTTCTTTATTCAGGTTCACATATCTTATGTTAAATTTATTCCAAGATACCTTACAATTATTGCTGCTATTCTAAATTACAGCTTCCATTTAATATTTTATTTTTAGCATTTGTGTAGTACAGGAACATGCTTGCAATTTATTTGTAGATTCTCTTGGAATATGGACAATCGTATAGCATATGCATGTTGTTATTATTTCTTTTGTGTTAATCCTTATAACTTTGATTATTTTTCCTTATACTGTTGTATAGGCTAGGACCTTTGATATAATCTTGACTAGAAGAAGCAAAATATAGAAGGAATCATGTGTTACTCCTGACTTTAATGGGAATATTTCTAAAGCTTCACTGTAAATATGTTATTTGTGGTTGCCTTTTCCAACTAACCTTTATCATGTTAAGAAAGTTCCCTTTCTATAATCTGTATTTTTCGTGAACAAGTATTGAATTTTTATTAAATACATTTTATTATCTGTTGAGATAATTATATATCATTCTTCATTTGGTTTAACTTGGTAAAATACATTAATCAAGTTTCTAATACTAAATTATCCTTGTATTTTCCTAGAGAGATTTTGGTTTTGCTTTCTCTAGGACCTCAAAAATGTTACCAATCAGGGAATAATTTTTTCTGGAGTTCTTTTTGAGATATAGTTGACATATAACATTATATTCATTTCAGGTATACAACATAATGACTTAATATTTGTATATATTGTGAAATAATCACCACAATAAGTCTAGTTAATATCCATCAGCACAGGGGCGCCTGGATGGCACAGCGGTTAAGCGTCTGCCTTCGGCTCAGGGCGTGATCCCGGCGATCTGGGATCGAGCCCCACATCAGGCTCTTCTGCTGTGAGCCTGCTTCTTCCTCTCCCACTCCCCCTGCTTGTGTTCCCTCTCTCGCTGGCTGTCTCTATCTCTGTCGAATAAATAAATAAAATCTTTAAAAAAAAAATATCCATCAGCACACATAATTACAAAGTTTCTTCTTGTGATGAGAACTTCTAAGATCTACTCTTACCAGCTTTCAAGTATACAATACAGTATTGCTAATTGTAGTCACCCTGCCATACATTACCTCCCCAGGATTCATTTATTTTACCTTTTGGTCCCCTGGACCCATTTGCTCACTCTCTACCCCCTGCCTCCAGCAACCATCAATTTGTTTTCTGTATCTTGTTTTGTTTTCAGATTCCACATATATTTGTCTTTCTCTGACTTATTTCACTTAGCATAATGCCCTCAAGGTCCATCCATGTTGTCACAAATGGTATGATTTTCTTTTTTTTATGGCTGAATAATATTCTACTGTATATATACTGTATTTTCTTTATCCTTTCAACTATCGGTGGACACTTAGGTTGTTTCCATATCTTGGTTGTAGTAAATAGTGTTGCAGGGAACATTAAGGTGCATATATCTTTTCAAGTTTGTGTTTTATTTTCCTTTGGATAAATACCCAGAAGTGGAATTGTTGGGTCATATGGTAGTTCAGTTTTTAATTTTTTAAGGAACCTCTGTACCATTTTCCATGGTGGCTGCACCAATTTACATTCCCACCAGCAGTATGCAGGGGTTCCCTTTTCTCCATATCCTTTCCAATATTTGTGATTTCTTATCCTTTCGATCATATCTGTTCTGACAAGTGTCAGGTGATACCTCACTGTGATTATGATTTGCATTTCCCTGATGATGATTTCGAATACCTTTTCACATACCAGTTGGCCACCCATATGTCTTCTCAAGGAACGTTTTAACAATAATTTCTGAGCTTGGGGCTTCTAGGACAAGGTGAGTCATATAAACCTGAACTCCCAAACCTATATGATGGTACCTCTCTGCTTGTTAATTCTCTATGGTGTCTCTGTCTCTTTCCTTTTCTCTTTTCCTTTCCCTATCTTTTTACTTTTCTCCTTTTTCTTCCTTGTTTCCTTTTCACTCAGAACACACTGGTCTGAACAGTTAAACTTCCTTCTTTTCTTTGTTTATTGATCAGTTTATTCTTCTCCACCCTGTCCCTGCGTATGTTGCCCTTTGGTTTCCTCACTTAGAGTGATACTTTGATCCTCACTTCCTTGTTTCCAAAGGCCGTACCTCTAGTCATCTCTTTTTCTGTAGTATTTAAACTCAAATCTTCTCGTTACTCTCAGGGCATCCAAAAATGGTTAAATGCCAACTTTGCTCTAGTGTTCAGCTTCTAAGTAACTTGGAGGCTCTGGGAATTTTCCTTCTTTTTGAGCTTCACTTTTCAGAGCATGCTTTTTATACTCTAACCAGAGAAATAGTTGTCAACATGATATCTTTGAAGTCAGTTAAAACCGTTAGCCTTGAGTCTAGCACTCCAGAAATGTTTGTGTGTTCTCTTTTTAAAACAGTCTTAACTAATTTACAATTTATTTTATTCAAATCCAATTCTGGATTCTTTGGTATCATGTTTATTTACACATATTATTTTGATCTCATATAAAATTCTTGATTTTCTGTATGTGTGTGCCTAGTCCTTGACATAAATTGTTTTAAATTTATGTCATAAATTTAATAATTTGATGATCACAAGTTTTGACCTATGCAAATATCTTAGTTCTTCCCTGAAAGTGTTGCCCTGCTATATTAAACAAGGAGTTCAAGTAGTTGAGTTTTTCGTCTTTTTGGAAATATTCATATTAATAACTCTTTTGTCTTATGCCAAAGTACAACAGTTTTAATGAGAGAATCTTAATTTGAATTAGTTTAATATTGTTAATGTACTTAGCTAGAGACACTTACAAAGGGTCAGTTAAAAAGACTTAAACTATTATTTCATGATGCATAATTTACAGCTTTTGATAGTACTGAAAAATAACATTAGGTTAAATTTCTTTAAATCTAATTTTATAGCTGTGCTGTATATCAAAGCTATCTGAACTGGATAGAGAAAGAATTTACTTTTAATACAAATTCACTGCATAATAATAGCAAACTAATATTGCATTAACTATATGCAGGCATTGTTCCAAGTATTTTACATATGTTCACTTACTTAATGCTCATAACAGCTCCCTACGGAGCAGATACCACTAATCTTCTCCGTTTAAGTTGTGGACACTAAGGCACAGTGAGGCAAAGTAGCTTGGCCAAGGTCACACCACTGTTTAGTGTGGAGTTGAGAGAATCAAACTCAGTCTGCAACCATAGTCTAGTCCCTTAACTGCATTATATTCTTTCCTTTCCCCTGCTGCAAAACATATTTTCCATGATTTCTGTGATTTAGACTATATTAGATAATGTATTTGAATAGGTGTAACCAATTTTAATACTCAGCCTGTTTTCAGGGAAGGCTTATATTCATTCCCACAGCAGTTTCGTGTTCAAAATTGTTGTATAATATTAACTTCCTTAAATCCTTGACACCCATATTTTCATATTAAGAGCTTCATATAATTATTTCAAAGCATGAATTGTGATTTGGCTTATTTTTCTTGATAAGTTTTTACAAATTCCTTGGTTTATTCAGTTTTTATAAATTCTAAGACCTATGGTAAATGCAGATTATAATACTATTTTAGATGTACAGGTTTAGTATAATAGAGTCAGAATGATCATTCAAGATTATCATGCACAACCTTTTCATTTCAATAAATGAGGAAACTGAGTCCCAGAGATGTGGAGACCATGCATGGCAGAGCTGAGGAGAAAGCCTTTGTCATCTTTTGAGCACATTGAAGTCGTGTCTTAGGTAGGTATTAGGTGCTTAGTTGGTTAGTAAGGAAGAAAGTAAAAGCTACCCTTTAAAGTCCCATAGGAAGGAACATACTGTTTTAGTTTTTTAACATTGAAACATTTGGTTGTTTCTTTTACGGAACTCCAGTTTATTGAGTTGGCCCATGTTTTCATTAGACCAGGCCATATATTCTTTTCTCAGAAAGGCCATAACAAATGGCCTTAAAATTTTAGTGCCTTCACGTAATAAAAGTTTATTTTTTTGCTTGTGCTTTTTTGGTTGGTGTCTCTATTCTGAGTGGTCACTCAAGTGAACCAGACAACTTGCATCCTGTGGTCATCCCATCTCGCTGTTTTGTGGTGTCTAGGTCACTGGGGCATTATCCTTTTAGCAGACTGGGAGAAGAAAGAGCACAAAATGTTGGGGGGATTGTTTCAGAGGTCAGGCCTGGAATTGGCCTTCATCCCTTCTACTCAGATTACATTATCTAGAACTCAGTCACATAATTCTATTTACATGCACTAGGGTTTGGGAAATGTAGCCCTACCACCTACTCAGGAAGATACTTAAGTGATTTCATGAATATGTAACATTATCTTAGCTAGTGCTTACATGTAGGGACCATGTTATATCAAAAACCATAGATTTTAGCACTAGAATAATCCTCTGCACTGAGAAATGCTCATACTTTTAAAGGTAAGCAGAGATGGCAGTCATATTTTCCATCTTATATTCACTACAAGGTATAACTATTTTGAATGGAATATTTACTATTACTCTCATGATTCTCTATTTATTTATTTTTTTTAGAGTGAGCAGGAAAGTGAGGAGGGAGGGGCAGAGGGAGAAGGAGAGAGAGAATCTTAAGCAGGCTCCATGCTCAGCTCTGAGCCTGATGTGGGGCTTAATCCCACTACCCTGAAACCATGACCTAAGCTGAAATCAAGAGCTAAATGCTTAACTGAGCCTGAGCTACCCATGTGTCCCATATGATTCTCTTGTTTAAATGAAAAATTTCTATTTTTTCAGTAACTATTAAGGGAAGCATTGGGAACAAAAACTTTTTTTTTTTAAGGTAGAAGCCCAGCTCATAAGAGGTTATGAGAACAGTAGCAGAAACAGACACAAAATAAGCTATTCTAAACCAAGGAGATTGTGTTTTCAAAAGAGACTGATTAAAGACAAAACCTAGGGGCCATGCTTGCCTATTCATGCATGCTCTTATAAGTGTAATTCTCTACCTGAAGAAGGATATCAATTTATTCTTATTTAGATGTTAGGAAGAAAAAAGAAATAGACATAATCCATGCACATTCAATATAAAGAGAAGGCCCTTGTTGGGTGAAAGTAAAGTTCTTCAACTATAATTGTACCTTTTAAAAGTACAACTTTCATGCTGAAATTAAAATGGATTAAGCACAGATTTTGAAAGCAGAGATGATTCAAATGAGAGATTAGAATCTCTTAGAAGCTTCTGCCCCACCCCCAGCTGGACATAGAGAGCTTAAGGGTAGATCTGTATATTTTAAACCTGAGAGCTTTGATCATCTGTAAGAAGTTCTTAGTAATTAGATTCTGAGTAGAATTTCATACATATGCCTGATGTAATAATCTAAGCTTTCCTTTGACAGTCTTACATCGCTATGTGCAAAGCAGAGTTGAACTGAGATTTTCATTAGCCAGCTGTCATAAATTACTGTATGCCTGTACATATATATTTTGGATTTTGCTTCTCTTTGTGCTTACAGCTATTGCTGTTTTTATCTTAGAGATGAAAAAGCTGTGGTTCAGAGAATTCAAATGATTTCTGGGTGGTCAGAGAATTAAAAAGTAGGAAATTGGGACCAGATATTAGATGTCTTGATTCCCAGTGGAGCTCTTGAATCTTCTATCTACATATCAAAAATGTGAGGGGTGTCTGTACTTCATCTGTAAATGCTCTTGGTGCAGAATGAAGGTGGTACCTTCCTTATCAAGATCTTGAGTCATGATAATGAACTCCACTTCATATCCAATGGACCTGTGGTTATCTGTGCCTAGAAATTAAGCTCCAGTCTGCTTTATTCTCTAAGTACTCCAAGGATATTTCTAGATTAGAAAAATGCCATGGAGTGTGGTAGATAAGTAAGTGCTTGTTAATTAAATGACACATTATCAAGTGTCAAAGATTTTCACATTAATCCTATTACATATGTAAAGTACATTTATCTAGGTATATAACCCTGTCTGGGACATTTCAACGTTGGCAATGTAATATTTGTTTGGGAAACCAAAATTCCCTTGTCATTTTAGAAATTACGTTCCTTAACTTAAATGTCCATTGATGGGGATATGGCCAATTAAACATACATCTCTTGAGTTAAGTAGTCATTAAACAGGTTCATAATAAAATCTGCTTGAAATCTTGAGTGACACAGAACATAAATGTATTTGTACCCTATAATACAGCTATTTAAGTAGCATAGGGATGTAGAAACGACTTCAAAGAAACACACTATTGATGAGTGGTCAGAGGAAGATTGATGTTTTTGTTTTTGCTCGATGTTTTTATTGCATACTCTATTAGTAAAAGCAACATTTGTTTTTATCTATATTTCTTTTGCACTTATTTCATTTTTTCTTCATACTGGTCTATGTTTTAATTATGGTGAGGAAAAAGGAAGTTTCTCATTTTTACTTGTGATAAATATTTAATATACAACAAATGGACTAAGAAACAGTGCACTTAAAAATGCTGTTGTTTTTCAGGTCTGTGTTATTCCTAATGGATTGCTCTGTTGATCCAATTTAACTAGAAGACTCATTTCCTTTGTGCACCTCTTCTGTGTCAATCCCTGTTCAATGCAGCATGTTTTTGAGGCTTGTTTCTCTTTTTTAAATAAACTGTGGATGGTTTTATTTTCTCAATTACCTGGAGATAAAGAATAAAATAAATTTTAGCAGAAATGGAGGGAAACTCTTTGTTGCAGTTGAGGGTATATAGAAGTTAGGGCATATATTTTCATGACATTTAAGGCTAGCTTTTACCATTAGTTGGTTTTAGGAAAAATTTTCTACACATTGTAGTTTATTCTCATCCTTTTTAGGCAGGAGATTCTGTTCAAGAATAATTTGACCTGTAGTTTCTTTTACTATTTCCTGGTGTGTATTTCTTTTCTATGTCTGCCTCTTTAAAATCAAGATTCAGCTGTTGTTCTGTCCGATGTGAATCCAATTTCGGACGGTCTAGTACCTGACCTGCTGCTGTAAAGTTGAGACAACTGAGTACTTCTTTTAAAGCATGCCGGGCAAATCAGTTGAGCCAAAGAAAAAAATTTCTGAAACTAAACCAAACATTTCTTGGACATATTTGCAGATGAGTTGTGCTTCTCTGTTTTCATTTAAACTGAATGGTCATCCATGTGTGAGGAAATAAATTTGAAAGCTAACCGAATGCCCTGGCCCGTCTTTTCCAAGTATCTCCTGCATCATCTGGACTTTAAAATTTATTCCATCACACATGGCTGGCTGGGTGCTCCAAAGAAAGTTGGCAAGAGGCGATTCTTTTATGTTTGTGCTAATCTCAACTCACAGAGAAGGCAACAGCTTTTGTGTAGAGTATTATTGCACTTACAAACTTTCGGTGTCAGCAATTTCTTCTTTATCTTCAAGTTCTTATCCAGATACTTCTTGATAGATAAGTTACTGTTCTTTACGACTTGGAAAGAGTAAATGAATGAGCAACTATTGGATAACATTAGGGAGAAAAGTGAAGCTTTGTCATGTTCACCAACAAAATAACTTCAGAAATATTATGTTTGAAGAATTACCCTTTCTTCTGCCCCCAACGTGCACGCACACACACGCACACACACGCATGCACGTGCAAACACAATGCACACACATCTGGAATACTAGCAATGGATGGCTTAAAACAAACCTGTTTTGTTTTGTGTTTTTACCATCTAAGTAGGACACTAACTATTAAACTTGCTCACGCCAATTAGCAAGTTATGCTTGGGAAAATACCTATGGAATTAGTGCAGTGCTTATTGTTCATCCTCTTTTTATTTTATTTTTTTTAAAGATTTTATTTATTTGAGAGAGAAAGCATGGGGAGGGGCAGAGGGAAAGGGAGAAGCCGACTCCCTGCTGAGCAGTGAGCCCAATGCGGGGCTCAATCCCAGGGCCCTGAGATCGTGACCTGAGCCAAAGGCAGACGTTTAACTGACTGTGCCACCCAGGCACCCCTTTTCATCCTCTTTTTAAGCAAACATTTCCTTGTGGTAAGAACACTTAATAAACAATTTACACTCCTAACAAAACAAGTGTATAATACAGTATTGTTGACTGTAGCTACAGCAGCTCTCTAGGGCTTATTCATCTTGCTTAACTGAAATTGTATGCCTGTTGATTAGTAACTCCCTGCTTCTCCTTCTCCTCAGCCCCAGGAAACCCCATTCCATGCTTTGACTGTCTGAATTTGACTATTTGAAATTCCTCGAATAAGTGGAGTCATACGTTATTTGTCCTTCTGTGACTGGTTTATGTCACTTGGCATAAGGTCCTCAAGGTTCACCAAAAATGTGGTGTGTGTGTGTGTGTGTGTGTGTGTGTGTGTGTGTGTGTGTAGTGGAACACTATTCAGCCTTAAAAAAGGAAATTTTACAACCTATGACAAATGCTGCACCCCCTACAGATAGCAATATTTGTACATTGTGTTTTTATTTGTATGTCTTCACCTTTTATTATAAGTAAAGGCTGCGTGCAGAGCGTACATTTCCATCCCACATACTGAACTGAATTGACTCACCTCAGTGTACTGTGGAGTTTTTACCTTGAAATTATGTTGAGTGATGGAAGTGAGCTTCATAGTTATGTTAAACATGGAGAAATGTTCATTTCTTGTAATTCGAGATTTGGCATATTGTGGCATTTTCCTCTAAATTAAAACTATTAAAAGCAGATGGTCAAGTTTACAAAAAAAATTCTTAATTGTATTAAGTAAAGCCTACATCTTGGAAGATTTTATGTAGTAGTTTCCAATTACTGAATAATAAAACATAGATGTATTGACACCAAAACAGGATATAAAAAGCATGATATAAAAAAGCCAACTTTCTAGTGAGGAATAATACAGCAAAAACTGATTGTGATAGTAGATTGTCTAACCGTATGTTAAATTAGTTTTAAGAAGTTAATCTTGGTGCACCTTTTGAACTGCATGTAATTCTAATTGACCTTGATGCTTAAAAAAGTCCAACTTATAAATCTGTCTTCACAAACATGAGTCAAGCCCTTTCTGTATTTTGCATAGTGCCCCAAGAGTTGCCTAGAATCCATAGAAATGACTGACTGTGCTCAAAACATTTTGGTCCTAGCATAGGATTTCTTCCTTCAAGTAGGTTTGTAAAAATATTGCAGGAAGGTCAATTATGATAAATTTTTATTTGTAGCATCAATAAAAACATTCTATTGGTGCACATTTTCTCCCGGGAAGCTCTATACCATATTTTGTTTCAATGTTTTCCGTATTTTATTTTATTTTTATTTTTTATTATATTGTGTTAGTTTATTATTTTATTATATTGTGTTAGTCACCATACAGTACATCCCTAGTTTTTGATGTAAAGTTCCATGATTCATTACTTGCGTATAACACCCAGTGCACCATGCAACACGTGCCCTCCTTACTACCCGTCACCAGTCTATCCCATTATGTGTTTTCCATATTTTAAAAACCTTTTCCTAAGAACTTTAAGAGGCCATGTGAAAATAACATGATTTATAACACTGAGAAATCAAAAGGTAAAGGAAATTAACTAATTTGGTGTTATAGTTTTGGGGATGGGATGGGGTGGGGGGGCTTAAGGAAAGAGGGTAAGAGTAATTGCTCTTTTTCATTTTGAAATTTTTAAAGTAAAGATGTTTGTAATTTTGAAAATCTCAAATTTTCAGATAAGCTGCAAGTACCGTACAAAGAACTTTTTTCTCCTGAGCCATTTGAGACTAAGTTGCTGACATGATGTCTCATCATTCCTAAATATTTTAGTATTTCCTATGAAGACATTTGCCCACATACTACTGTAAAAGCCACTGAAATCAGTATATTAGGATGGATACGTGATGCCACCTAATCGTGAGACCCTGTTTGAGTTTCAGTAATCATCCCCACTGTATCTTTTATAAGAAAATGATGCAGTCCAGAATCACACTTTGCACCTAGTCTTCTCCTTCTTTCTAGAAGAGTCTCTCAGCCTTTCTTTGACTTTCATGACCTTGATACTTTTGAAGTATACATCCAGTTATTTTAGAGAATGTCCTGCAAATTTGGGTTTGTCTGACTTTCATATAATTAGATTCAGGTTATTCATTTTGGCAGGAACATTTTAGAAGTGATACTGTATTCTTAACTGCATCTATCAGGGGATGCACAATTTCCATTTGTCCTATTACTGATGATGTTTACTTTGATCATTTGATTACAGTGGTGATTACTTGATTTTCTTCTGCAAAATTGTACTTTCTCCCTTTTGTAATTATTATATATTTTGTAGGAAGTATTTTGAAACTATATAAATATTCTCTTTGTCATCAAACTCTCAATTTACTCATTTATTTATCAATATGAATGAATGTTTCCTGTTTTAATCAATGGTTTATAATCTGTTACTATCATCATGTATGTTGAAGCAAAAATTGATCTAATTTGGCCAGTGGGTGCTCCTTCATATTGGATTTTTTTTTTTTTTTTGGTCTTAACGGACATGTGCCCTTAGTTGTTGAAGCATTTTTCTGCTTTTTGGCACAACGCCATAGTCCTTTTATATTATTCATACCCTAGACTTAGGATCAGTCTTTTTTTCTGAGGAGCACTGATCTCCTTTAGTGGAAAATGGTTTTTAAATATCAAGATGTTTATTGCTTTTGGGGTCTCATTGTTCACAGAGCTAGATGGAAAAATCAACACACATGTACACACATGAATGCATATACATATATATACAAACATATTTTTATACACATTTACATTTATATTTATATATATATGATTGTATATTAAAAGCCATGAGTTCCAACCAATATATCTAATTCCATTTGAATAGCACAGAGTTCATTCTAAATTTCTGCTTTTTCGTACTTGTAACTGTCTTTTCCAGCAATGAGAAACTTGCTTCCGTTATGTTTAATATATTGATTTATTTGCTCAACCTCGTACATATTCCATCTCCTATTCTACCACCACACCTTCACTTGGACAGAAGGCTTCCCTACCTGGTTCTGACTCCAGGGATGCCCCTAGTGGAGGCTGTCCCCAACCAGCTGGGACTCTGACAACTCACTACCTGTTTACCCCTCCCACTTTAATTGAATGTCTTCCTCACCCTGTTTTGGCTCTGACCCCTCAAATTGGTTCACCCTGGCTTGTTTGGGTAGTCTTCTCACCATGCTTAATCTCTGAAACTCAGTGGTGGGCTGCCCTCCTATGAAGCCTTCCTTTGATCTTTCCGGGCTCTGTTGGTCCCCCTTAGAGCCTCTAGGTAGGTAGATTACCTGCTCACAACCTTGAGCTCTAAACTCTACCCTAAGTCATTCTGGCTGCATTCCTCTCCCTTTCCAAGTGTGGATGTCTGTGTTGCTTGGCCCCATCAATTGGCCTGGCCTTACATTGTTCATGAAGCAAAGAAAGAGGAAGAAGAGGTTTGCATTGTTTCTAAATTCTTTCTTACATGTGTTTACTATGTTTTACCTCCCAACTGGAAGCCTCACAATATTTCCAAGAAATCAGCAGCAGAACCTTTTACTATGTAGCTGTGAATTAGTACTTTTAATATAATCAGTGAGTCATTTGTAAAGAAACATTAAAAAATAGCTCCCATTGTATCAGGTACCAACTTTTGCCTTGAAAATGGTGTATGAATATTATACAATGATATGAAGTACAAAGCGGATTTTTGAGTTTGATCTTTTGATCTCAAACAATTTCTAAACTGTCCTAATGCCAAGTCATATATCTCAACAAATGTACTAATAGGGGAATTGGAGGGAAAATAATTCAAAATAGTTGAAATGAATAACATAATACACTTAGATCCTTACAATTTTATGGGACTCATTAGGAGACTAGAATGTATAGCTTTTAGTATAGTTTTTCCATAACTGTGAACTTGAGTTTGTCCATTGAATTTAATATTAAAATTTAAAAAAAAGGACTTTTAAAAAAAAGGTAGCTAAAAAACAACTGACAATAAAAATAACCCTCCCATCACATGAACAATTATTGAGTGTTAGACTAATCTCAATTGAAAAGGTCATTGCCAGTCATTAGTTTCTTTACAGTTTTGATGTTATATCTGTGCACTCATGAATATACTTCCAGTTGTTTGATCATGGCTATTGTGTTTCATGTATCTGAAGCTTTAAAATAAAATGAAGGCCAGGGTCCACTTGATTGGCAATGAATCTCAGAGTCACCATAGCAACTTTGGTCATGTGATAGATAGCACTTCAAGTATTTGTGATTTCCTTCTGGAAATCCTATGTTTTCATATTCATCTCTTCTGTGTCTAAAAGCATGTTATGAAACAAAATTTTGTTTTCATTTTCATGAAGATAAAAATAACAGGTTATCACTTTAAGATATTACTGTACTCTTCAGTAAACTGTAAAATGTCATTTTTTCATTTCTTTCAATAATTATAATTTCTAAGATCAGTTCATATCCAGCATGTATTTGGTTGTATTCTTAGGAGATTATCTGCATTATATAATTGTAGATTCTGGTTGCTTTGGCAACAAAATGCTTGCTTTAAATTTAGAAACTCATTTATTTTCTGTCACTTTATTCTTTACCATTAAGAAGACAAGCTGTTTTCTGTTAAATAAAAAAAATAAAAAGAGATACTATTATAATGGGTGAATTGTCAAGATTTGCTCTTTTTTTCAGTTTAAGCTAAGGGGAGAAGGAACAGCCAATTTGACAGAAATTAGAAGACTTATTTATAAAGATAAGAGAAGTAAGGAGAGGGAGAAACTAAATTGCTTAGATACGGAGCACATGGAAATGTGATCAGTGGCACCTATTAAATTTGTTTTAACAAGGTGGAGCTTTAAAATGTAGAGAACTGGCCTAGAACGGGCTCTGACTATGCTTCCCAAAGGAAGTTTCTCTGTCCAGGAGTATGCCACTTCTGAAAGCACAGTTTTCAAACTGCTTAAAACATAGTCTTGTACAAATAGATAACCAGCATGGGTTAAAGTTTTATTTAGCTCATTAATTAGGTAACAAGCAGAACAGTCAGACTTGATTTGAAGGGGTTGTAAGGAACTGGGATTTATAGTCTGGGAGGAAAGGAATGATGAAATGAGGTTTATGTCCCATAGGACAATGCAGCCATAAACTTTGGGGTTTCTTTTGCTACCGGGTAAAGGAAAAAGATCACCCCTTATCAGTTTTATATAAACTAACTCCTGACTTTACAGGGTTGTAAATGCTTAGGTGTGAACCACTTCTGGATAGTATGTCATACAAAGTTATATTTCCTGAAGGGAATAAAAGAAATTAATAAGCTGGGATTATTAGAAAGTACTCTCTTATATTAAAAAATCACCATCCTCATTATTCTACCTTATTCCCAACTTTTGGATAATTTTTGCTACCACATTTCTTCCCTTTAATACTTTCGAATAAAAATATAGTTGAATGTATCACTTGGGGAAAAGAAGTTATTAAAACAATAGAAATAATGTTAAGCTCCTCAGATTCTTTGGAGGATCACTCACATATTGGAGAACAAATGTATTCTCATGTCATTAGATGAACAGATTTCACTTTATCCTCACTTTCTAGGACTTCTTTTGCAGAGCCTCTTGGAGTAGGTGGGTTTATTTGGTTACTGTATAATCAGAGAATTCGAGTATAAAATCTGGAAGGGATGTTAGTAAACCTATATTCTCTTTTGGTACAGTGTGGAGAACTGAGGTCAGGAAATTGCAACTTGCCTAAGATCTTATTGCAAGTTAGTGACTAAATGGTTCTCTTGTAATAACTAGCGATACGTCTTTTTTGCGTTAACTCATTTATCAATTTGAATAGCATAAATAAATGCACCAGAGCACTTGCTCAAGGCCCGGGAAAAAGAAAATAAATGCATCTCCTAGGGAACTAACAAAGTAGAACTAACGAAGTTGAGCGTAACAGTGATCTTAGATCAGAAGAATCTCAGCGCGCGTCATTGATTTCCAAATTTGAATTGGCTCCTCCCAGTAGTTTCTATAGAGCATTGTGGATTTCTTAGCAGAAATTCATGATCACTTAAATAAAATCTTTTTCACTGTGCCTTCAAAAGAGGAACTTTTCCTTGACTTATCAGAATAATAATACTAATTCCAAGAATGGTTAAAGATAACCAATTGGAGTTTCTTGCATCGTCTGTTGCAAGTGAGGATGGGTGGTAGAAAGCACAAGAACATAACCAAGTACATTCTAATGGGACAGAATTTGCAAAGTAAAAGTCATTATTTTTAGGAAAAAAAAAGGGATTTTTGAATATTTTGGTTCCCAAATGTTAGATGAGAGATAAATGACAACGTACTGTTTCAAAGTCCTGCAGCTTCAAAACCCTGCAACTCTAGATTAAAATTATTATATTCAATTAGGAATATGGTAGTGTATTTGTGCTACATGATGCACGGGCTCAAAAGCAGGTATAAATTATATTGAGGAAGTAAATATTCAAGAAATATCACAGTACTCTATATAGTAGTGTGTGTGTATGTATAAAATAAAATCTGATTTTTAGGCTCTCATTTAAACTGTCATGGGATTGATGGGAAATTCAGTCTCAGTCATTGCTGGGCTTCTCCCTCTCCCCTTCTGCAAGTAGTCTTACAAATCCCAGGTCTTGGACAGGTTGGAAGGATCTAATGCAGAGTGAGGTATTTCAGTCAGTCACTGTGGATTTGGAGGTCATATTGTCTAAGCTCACAGGGTGGGTTGAGGCAACCTTTGCTGAGGCTGAGGACTTTGATACTGGCATCCAGACTCCTTAGATTTGTTGAACAGGCATTTCCCTCTGAGACACTGCCAGTTTTCCCCTCTGGGAAGGCAGAAATCTTTGGTAATGATACTTTCAAAACTCTAAGACAGTCTCCTCTCTCTAGCCTAGGAGCTAATGTCTAACACTTGTCTTCACCTGAGGGACTTTCCTGTCTTTCTTCCCTGTAGGATAATTTGACATACTTCCTTTAAAAAAACCCTACGTTTTCTGAAACAAAAGAATAGAGAGTGTTCTTCAGACAACTACAGAGTTCAAACCCAGCTATTTTTTTTTTTTAATGGGAGGGAAGGGAAAAATACAAGGAGAATTAACTCAATAGATTATCCTTTCATAATAACTATAATAAAATATATATGACTCAAGAAATGTTTCATAAATGTAAAATGTTGAAGTTGCTGTAGCAAAACTGGATGTCACGGATTAGTTTTCAATAATAATGTAAAGTAGTAATACCCAAATGACTCAGAAATTAGCTTATGCTACTGTCAAAATAGCCTTCTCCATGGAGGAAAATATTTGCCTTCCTTCTGACTGCTAGATCTCTGTATAGTTGCACTATATTCATCTTATTCACAGAGCATGATTCCATGATAAAATGGTAAAGAGTGATTATGACTTTACATTACTGACTTATGCCTTCTGGGTCTCATCATTGTCTCAGAAAATCACAGTATTTCTGTGTTTGAGATGTGGAAAGGGAACCCAAATCACCTTAAAATTTATGGGTAATTTTTATTCTGTCTATCCTGATTAGAGAGACTTTCCAGATTTATCCAAGAGAAGCTCTCAAAGCCTCTTTCCACAGCACAATGTTGTTTGATTTTAGTTCTCTTCTTTATAACTTCATGCAAATATGACAGAATAGACTTCCTCTAGCTCTGTCATTCCCTCTTTTCACGTCTTTCTGTACCTGATGCAGGAAGCCAAGATATATCTGACTTGTTTTCTGGATTTTTCCCATGGCTGCCTGCAAACCCGTCATGTTTTACCGCTGTATCCACCTCACTTCTTTTTGTACTCAATCTGTATATAAATTCCTTTTCAAAAGCAGTTCATAGGACAGTTTTTAATTTGTTACAACACCAGAAATGGGTGACAAAGAACTGAATGCCTCATGTGCACATCCTTTATAATTTTTGCATGTGCGTACCGAGGGCAATAAACCAGTTGTCACCCCTTGTGTTACAAATCAGATCATCAGCCCCTCTCTACTGTGATAGATCTATGTGTAAAATATGCTCGGAATATTTTAGCAATATTATTACTGGACAACTGGGGAAAATTGTGTTTGTATTGTGAAATCATTTTGTGCAAGCAGTGAAGTTCCTTTGTACTGAAAATACCTAGTTCCTCTAAATGCATGGTGCAATGTCCATTGGATGGTTTGTGCCTAATAAGCTCTACAGAGATCTTCTAATTATAGTGGAATTAAGGAAGCAATCTGCACCAGTTCACATTTAGACCTGTGCTAAGCTCTTCCTTTTCTTAATCAGAATCAGACTTCTTATTTTAACTGGATTTATTAGGGACCTTGATTTTTAGCCTCATCTTCCAATTTCTTTTTTAAGGTGTTTATTTACTCTGCATTGCTTTCACAAATAATTCTTACGGTTTTTGCCTTCTCTACCTTTGCCCATTTTTTTTTTTTTTAAGATTTTGTCTATGTACTTAGAAGGAGCAGGGAAGGGGCATAGGGAAAGGGAGAAGCAGACTCCCCACTGCGCGGGGAGCCCAACACAGGGCTCTGGGATCATGACCTGAGCTGAAGGCAGATGTTTAACTGACTGAGCCACCCAGGTGACCCTGGACATTCTTTTTTATTCATCTTCTCCTTCATTTCTACCTACTAAAATCTTGCCCATCCTTTATGGGTCAGTTTTAGTCTTGCTTCCTTGAGGCAGGCATCTCAGTATCTCAGCTGGGATATGCTCTGTCCCCTTTGACTTCTTACAGCATTTTAGTTGCTCTTTTATGCTCACTTAATTGGAAGTTATTTGAATATAAGTGATAGCTTCCTTATTAGATTCTAAGAGTCTTGTTGAGCAAGACACTCTATTGTATATTTTGGAACGGATTATTTTTTTTTTTTTTAAGATTTTATTTTTATTTATTTGACAGAAAGAGGCAGCCAGCGAGAGAGGGAACACAGGCAGGGGGAGTGGGAGAGGAAGAAGCAGGCTCCCAGCAGAGGAGCCTGATGTGGGGCTCGATCCCAGACAAAGAGTAAATGTCCCCATATCCAGATCAACTAGGATTTTTCAACTTGCTAGTGTCCTGCATCAAGCTACTTGCATATTTGCATTTCTCACTCCTGCTTTTCTTGACCTTTAATTGCGGTTACTCCTTTCCTCCTTGATAGATGTTATTAATCTTCATCTCCTCTTGACAGTAGAAAGTTATTTAGCCCCGGGCTGTGCATTGAGCCCCTCTTTCCCTTCCCATGACTTGTCTCAGAACATGCCTTCCACCTGCTCTTCGCCTACTTGACAAGCTGAGTACTGCCGCTTCTGCTTCAAATCTACCAGTGGATGAGGGTGAGAAGCTGCGAAAAGTGAGGAAGATGGGTGCTTCAGAGAAATAGGAATGACACCCTGAGACAGATTTAATAGGTGATGTCCCTGAGCCTCAGGAACTTCAGTAACTTGCTCAGTGGCATTTAAGTAAAAGAAGAATGTTTCAAGCCCCCTGTACCCTTATCAATTAGGTAGAGAAAATTAAAAATCTTTTAGCCTGCAACAATTAGAAATAATTTTAACTAAAAACTGTTAAATTGCTGGGTTTTTCGAGTTCCTATATGAGTATCTGAAGTAATATTGCCTTCAGTTGAGATGATTGAAAGAGGCACTGGGACCGCTTAAGTGCTTTATGATAATCGTGTCTATACGTCTTCCTGGGAATGTTTGCTCCCCAGGTTAGGAGAAGAGGCTTTACTGGCAAAGTTTAGGCAATCTGATAAGAAGTTAATTGTAGGATATGGGGGCGCCTGGTTGGCTCAGTCAGTTAAGCATCTACCTTCAGCTCAGGTCATGATCCCAGGGTCCTACCATTGAGTCCCACATCGGGCTCCCTGCTCAGCAGGGAGTCTGCCTCTCCCTCTGCCTGCTGCTCCCCCTGCTTACATTCTCTTTCACTCTCTGACAATTAAATAAATACAATCTTTTAAAAAAAATTGTAGGATACGCACAGTGGTAGTTTAAAACAAAATTTCAAAAATCACTTTTTTTTTTTTTTTTTCCCGGGGGATGGAGTTTTATCTGGAGATCATGGATCTTCAGTCTGGAGGGTGATAAATCTTCCAGGAAGTTTGTGCATCTAATCATAGAGCTGTGTCACTTATTCGTCTCTGTTCTGTGCTTTGGCACAGCTACCACATTTCAAGCCTAATAGGGTATATTTTTGGGAGGTTTGAGGGTAAACCATGTAGTCACATATAGAAAAGCGGGCAGATGGTTTATTATATGGATGTCACGATGGGTGCTGTTCGTTTTGATATGTTATGGCAAAGGCTTGGAAGATAAACTGCCATCAGCCAAAAGCTAGAAAAGCTTGCTTTTCACATTTATTCTCTCTGATTTTCTTGGTGTTGACAGTGAGTCTACAGTGCTGAACTCACCCTTGCTAGCATATAATTTTCTTGTTCAATGCTAAATTCCAAGATGGCCAAGTGGAAAACATATTCCATTCCTATTTGTAAAATGTTTTACAATACACCCCAAATTATCTCAAAAACACCATTTCTTTTCTTATTTTAAAAAAACCTGGCAAGTTAGGAAAGGCTGGGAAAGCTGCTACTTTTACATCAAGAAACTGAGGCCCAGACACTTATGTGACCTGCTTTAGATACCACAGTCGACACGTGAAAACGAGAAGAAAAAGAACCACTGCCCATTAAGACATTCTTGCTCCTTCCTGCTTCTATGAGACCATAAACTCCACCAGGAGTGAGATCTTAATTAACTTGTAAATATTTTATTTTATTTTATTATTGAAATAGAGTGGACACGCAATGCTACATTCATTTCAGGTGTACAACGTAGAGATTTGACAACTCTACATGTTATGCTATATCCACCACAGGCGCAGCTACCATCTGTTACGATACAATGGTACTTCAGTGCCATTGACTATATTTCCTATGCTGTGCCTTTTATCCCCATGACTTATTCCGTAACTGGAAGCCTGTATCTCCCACTCCCCTTCACCCTTTTGCCTGCTGCCCTCTCGCACGCCTCTCCTCTGGCATCTGCAGTTTGTATTTATGAGTCTGTTTCTGCTTGCTTAATTCTTGGTTTTCCCTTTTATATGCCACATATAAATTAAATCATATGGCATTTGTCTTTTTCTGCCCAAATTATTTCACTTAGCATAATACCCTCCAGGTCCATCCGTGTTGTCATAAATTGTCAAATGGCGAGATCTCATTCTTTTTATGGCTGAGTAATATTCCATCACACACACACGCGCGCGCGCACACACAAACACACACACACACACACACACACACACACCCCTTCCCCTTCCTTATCTATTGCTGGACATGGGTTGTTTCCATATCTTGGCTGTTATAGATCACGCTGCAACAAACACAGGGGTGCATCTATCTTTTTAAATTAGTGTTTTTGTTTTCCTTAGGTAAATACCTAGTAGTAGAATTACTGGATCATATGGTAATTCTGTTTCTAAATTTTGGGGAGCTTCCAGACTGTTATCCACAATGGTTGCACCAATTCACATTTCCATCAACAGTGCACAAGGATTCCTTTTTCTCTATACTCTTACCAACATTCATTATTTCTTGTCTTACTGATTTTAGCCCTTCTTTCGGGTGCAAGGTGATAGCTCATTGTGGTTTTGATTTGCATTTTCCTCATGGTTAGTGATACTGAGCGTCCTTTTTTTCCTTGTTCAATTTTCTATTTAAATTCCAGTCAGTTAACATATAGTGCAATAGTTTCATGTGTATGCTGAGCATCTTTTCGTGTGTCTGTTGGTATCTAATATTTTCAAGGTAGTACTTCCAGTCCTGATGTTTTTAAGATTCTTTGTTGAATTAACAAATTAATCTACCCCCCATCATAAAAAAAGTCTGGATAGAGTTGACCATTCATTTATATTTGTTCTATATGAAATATTTTTCTCTCTCACACATTTTCTTTCTTTCCTTTCTCCCTTTTTTACCTTTCTCCCTTCCTCCTCTTGCCTTTCTCCCTTTCCCTCCCCTCTTCCCTTCCTTCTCCTTCACCTCCCACCCTCCTTTATTTCTTGTTCTTTAGCCCTTTCATTCTTTCTTACTTGTTGTTTTCCTAAAAGGACAGATCTCAATTTTTTCTGAATGCCCAGATTTTAGCATAGTGTCTCCTATAAAAGACAGCATTTATTTGTCAAGGAAACAAATCCGGTACCACGTTCACAACCTTTCACACTGGAAGATACTGCGTCTAGAGCAAATTTAATTCTTAATTATCTGCACTTATTTAATAACTGTCATTTATTTTGTGAAGCATGCTGCCACAAATTCCAGAGCTTTGGTTACAAGATGTAACACCGATCATGTTGGGATGAGTGGTATGCAAACAACCACAAAGGAAAGATCATGCAGGTGCTCTGTTCCCAACTTCTCCAGCCAACTCAGCTCTCTCTTCCTTGGGTTCTGCAGCTTGAATGTTCTCTCCTGTAAATCAGTCTCAAGTAGTCTGAAAAGGGTTGAATAATCTGTTTATTCTGTGACTGTGATGCTTGCTAGAGAACTACACAAAGGACAACATGAGCCATGACAAACAGTTGGAATCTTATTCAGGAAAGTAATTATGACTCATTTTATTGGTGATTGTTAAGTATTGAAACAATCTTCCTTTTGACATTTATTCTCCCTCTGAGTTACTAGGATAACTTATTGTATCACTCATTTGGCACTTACTTGCTGCATTAAAAGTCATTTAACTCTTCCTGTTATTTTTTTCTTTTCAATTGTAATTTAGTTAGAAGCAGATTTAGTTAGTATGCCAGCCAATAGAGGAAATGAAACAAAGTGGAAAAATAAAGTCTTTTGGGTCATATATGACATTTAATCCTATCTTCTCCAATTACCAGTTACTTAAATTTAGGCTTTTTTTTTTCAAAATGGGGATAACAATTCAAGTCCTACAAGATTTTTGTGTGATTAAACAATGAATTTTAGATTTAAAGATGACTTCAAAACAAAGGTGGATGCAGCATCTCTGACTATCTAGCTCTTGGGGTGTGTGTGTGTATGTATTTCCATAGAAGTGGCAGCTACCTTGGAATGGTGAAGACAGGAAAGGTATCCCTTACATGGATGGAATTATAGAAACTATGGTAGACAAGTGTCTGGTTTTCTATGTTACTTGGTTCACACAGAAAAAGAAAGCAGCAATAGCTGTCACAATTTCCGAAGAGGTAAAGATGTGTTTTTCTACGTGTCTAGACCAGTATTTGAGCAACACCCTTCTTACTGAAAGCCTGCTGATACCAGAACAACAGGTCAGCCCATGGCAACCCTGATGGTGGTCACTGTGGTGGGGGAGACAGAAGAAACTTTGAGGGTAGCCTGGGAAGGAGGTGGTGACACGGAGAAGCAGTCTGTGGAACCAACAGAACACAATGATTTTAGTAGATCCTGGGGTTGACGTAAGAACCAGAAGAGCTTTTGAAGCCAGGTATCTACCTGTTCACTTAAGAAAGTATTCAGCTGCAAGCCACAGAGAAGACAAGGAATAACTTGAATACTGAATATTTATTTATTTTTTTTACATAATAAGAATTCCAAAATAGGCAGTCCAAGAGGTTGGCATAGCTATTCAAAGTGTCATCAGGGAACCTAAGTCTTTTCTGTTTTTCCCTAGACATTCTTAGTTGGTGACTTTTTTCCCTTATGGTTTCAAAATGGCTGCTGAGCACCACAGACCTTACATTAAGGTTCTGGAAAGATAGAACATAGGAAAGCCAAACTCCTCTTCCAAAGGACTTTTATTTATTTATTTAAAATCAGAAAGAGAAGCCCCTTTGAGAGAAAAAGTGGTTGGGAATAAGTGCTGAGTGAGCAGATTGCCACTTCGACCACACAGCCCAAACATTGATTTACATAGGACAAAATAATTAGTGGGAGTTGGTGCAGGTCAGGTGGGTTTCTCCTCTGTACTGGTGTGGAACCCAAAATGAAAATTCAGTTTTATTACCTTTGGAAATAGGTTACATTCACACATCAAATGCTTTGCTTATTAATGACTCAATAGATGATATCTCTGTATACATTTTAAGGCATAAATATACTGACATAATATCTGATACAAAGCAAATATTGAAAAAATTATCAGCTCTCTTTCTCTCTATTTTTGTGTTTCTGTTAGCTTATTCTGCTCATTGTCCTTTTGGTGGTTAAGAACAGAAGCACGCTAAATTAGCTCAAGGAAAATTGAGGTTACCACTCTTTTATCTCTGCTCCTTTTATTTCCCTTTTTGTTTCACCGTGGACCAGCTTTCTGTACACATGGGTAATACTGATTACCAACCAGGTCCCCATTACACAAATTTTCTGGGATTCAATTCAATTCTGTCAATAAAATGAAAGTAATATAAGCTCTTTCTTCTTCACATGTGATAATGTGTGCTTTTTAAAAAGCGTGCAGTTTGTACAAATGTCTGCTTGGTGTTCTTAGATGTCTTCCACTATCCATTCTTGTTTTTCCTCCTTAGTAATAACCTCTATTTTTAGTTGGGCATATGAGGTAAAAGTCTACACTTCCCATTTTGTCTTGCAGTCAAGGCTCAGTCATGTGATAAGGTTTTAGCCATTGGGTTTTAGGTGAAATTATTGTGTGTGACATTTGGAAAATCTTGAAGAGGGAGGCCATGTGAGACCTAGAATAAGGATAGGGTGACTGGAGTTCTGGCAATCATCTGACTAAGAATGAGGGCTTTATTTGAGGGTGGGGAAGAAAGCAGGCAGGGATGAGGAGAGTCACCGAGGAACTGGTGGAGCTGCCGTTTCAGCCCATACTTATGAAATAAAGGGGTATTGTTATTTAAGTCCAGCTGGAAATTCTCATTACTAATCAAACTGGCAGTCTAATAAGTAGTACAGAAATTATAGGATGGTCAGCATCTAAACTCTGAAGCTGGAGAATTTTTCTCTGAGGCAGGAGCAGCTGGTGCTATTACATTTGACGTTGATAGTGATGAGTGGTGTATAATGACAGTTTAAGACAATATGCTGCAGCACAGTGAAAAGAAATTCTCTAAATGTGAATCTCTTGGCACAAAAATAAGAACTTATAAACTCAACCTTTATGGCTGAGTGAAAAGAAGGTAAAAATCCTGGCCTGTCATTAATCCTAGAGATGGACCATAAACTTAGGATTCAGTGAGTATTGGATACTTTATTTTTAGAAATGTTTATCTAGCATCATCAGCATAATTTTTGAAGTAACATATAATTTAGCAGAGATTGAATTCATATCTTATTCATTAAGGCTTATGTAATTTAAGTATGTATTTTGCATAAAACACTTCGATGCCCAAGAAATACTTTTATTTTTAAATCCTCTAAAGCTTTATATCTTAAAACATATACTGGGATTTTTCTAGGAAAAAATGAATAAAAGAAATAATATTTTAAAACATGATATTTAAGTATATTTTAAATGTGGCAAAACATTATTTTATTTTTAATTGAACTGACATACCCTTCAACTGCTGACTTGAGAGTTTTTATACCTTCATGTCTCTAGGGACTTTCTTTATGTTCATACACCCACAAGGCAGTTCTTTACTTCTGAGGACCTTAATCAGGCTATTTAGGAAAATGTTAATGCTTCATTATTTAAAAAGAAATAATTCGGGAGAGAAGAGCCGTGACTGATAGCCTTTTTGAGCCTCCTTTCCTCAATGCCCACCCCATCTTGGGACTTGAGCACATGCTGGCAATAATTACTGCAGGCATTCTACCTATTACAAAGGAATATAAACATTTTACTGCCAGTATTCTAGAGAACTGTGGAATATTATGTTTTGCTTTTGTCATTCCGGGATTGTCTGTGTATGTGTGTGTATTATATGTGACATGGCTGCCTAATTCTCTTTTAATCACTACATGGCTCTAATTCTATCTAGCCTAACCCGTGTAAAAATATTTGCTCCTTGTTTCTTAAGGCTCATTATATAGGAAGAGTTACACAGTGGACATTTATGCGTTCAGTTATTCAACACTAAGTTTTACTCCTCAATCTCAAATACTGAAGAGTAGACTGAGTATAAACTGGTGGATTTATGACTGTTTTCACAGGAATCATGCTCTTCTGTAAATTCCATAGCAACAGTCTATTTTGTGCACTTCGCTGTCCCCAACACTCAGAGTACTGTCTGTCCATTGTGAGTGCTTAGTAAGTATTCATTAAGTGAATAAATTAATGAGATATTTTTGCCTGGAAATAAGAGAAATCTAATTCAAACTAAAAGGCAAAAGAGGTTTGGCCAAGGGATCCAAACAAGACTGCAAATTGGCCCCAGGCAGGGTTAATATTAAAAATAATAGATTCCAGCACATAACAGATACTGACCAATAGGTATGGATACTGACCCAATCAGATTAGGGCTAAGCCATCAACACGTGGTTAGGCTATACTGAATATTAATTAGCCCTGGTTAAGGAAACCACTGGAAATAGAACTGTAGACACTGACAGACTGTTTCTGTTTCTTGTCTTTCATTATATCTTTGTCCCTGTATTTCTTTCCCAATGAAGAGTGGCTGAATCCCAATGGCTACTGACAGGTGGAGAAGCTCACATGTATAAAGTATCATTGGATAGATACTGATTTTCCCACTCTGTTTTAGTGAAAATTTCTAGGGAGGGAAGGAAGTTTTATGGAGCAAATCAAATGATAGGTATCCATTATAGTATATTTGCCATTAAAATTTTGATGATGTGCTTCTCCAAAATACAAAAATCTTTACTTGATAGAAGACATCAAAGAATTCAAATATCAAGCAGGGGTTTAGTTTGACATAGACAAAGTTCATGAAATATCTGTTTGTTCCCCTGAGATCCCCAGTCTCCCTTGCAATCATGTTTGGGTCATGTGACTATTTTAAACCAGTGGGTTTTATATGGATGTGTTTGTGTGACTCTGGCTGAGCCATTTAGTAACTCTGCACCTTCTCCATCTCTCTTGTGCCCTGCCATGGCAACTGTGGAGTCCATGTGTTCCATTTGGTATAGCTTCAGACTGGAGGAGGACCACCTGTTCTATCTATATCAGATCTGATTAAGCCGTCCAATGGCAACAAACCTCTACTTAAGTCCCTAAAATTCTTTTTTTTTTTAATTTTTTAAATCTTTTTTTTTTAAATGTTTTTTTATTATATTATGTTAGTCACCATACAGTACATCCCCGGTTTCCGATGTAAAGTTCGATGATTCATTAGTTGGGTATAACACCCGGTGCACCATGCAATACGTGCCCTCCTTACTATCCATCACCGGTCTATCCCATTCCCCCACCCCCCCCCCCGAGGCCCTCAGTTTGTTTCTCATAGTCCATAGTCTCTCATGCTTCATTCCCCCTTCTGATTATCACCCCTTTCTTTATCCCTTTCTTCCCCTACCAATCTTCCTAGTTCTTATGTTCCATAGATGAGAGAAATCATATGATAATTGTCTTTCTCTGCTTGACTTATTTCACTTAGCATTCTCTCCTCCAGTGCCGTCCATGTTGCAGCAAATGTTGAGAACTCATTCTTTCTGATAGCTGAGTAATATTCCATTGTATATATGGACCACAACTTCTTAATCCAGTCATCTGTTGAAGGGCATCTCGGTTCCTTCCACGATTTAGCTATTGTGGACAATGCTGCTATGAACATTGGGGTGCATATGGCCCTTCTCTTCACTACGTCTGTATCTTTGGGGTAAATACCCGGTAGTGCAATGGCTGGGTCATAGGGTAGCTCAATTTTTAACTTTTTAAGGGATGTCCACACTGTTTCCCAGAGTGGCTGTACCTACTTGCATTCCCACCAACAATGTAGGAGGGATCCCCTTTCTCCACATCCTCTCCAGCAATTGTTGTTTCTTGCCTTGTCAATTTTTGCCATTCTAACTGGTGTAAGGTGGTATCTTAGTGTGGTTTTGATTTGAACTTCCCTGATGGCTAATGATTTTGAACATTTTTTCATGTGTCTGTTAGCCATTTGTATGTCCTCATTGGAACAGTGT